>NW_007234837.1:0-4801 GCF_000164805.1 Carlito syrichta
ACAGCAGGCGATCCTTCCGCCTCAGCCTTCCAAGTAGCCGGAATTACAGGCGCGCGCTACCACGTCTGGCTCATTTTTTAATTTTATTGTAGAGATGAGGTCTCTTTGCCCAGGCAGGTCTCGAACCCGTGGGCTCCCAAAGGTGCGGGATTACAGGCTGAGCCACCGAACCCGGCTAGGCTCTATTCTTAACATCAAGTGTTTTGTAGCTTTTATCTGTCTCATGTCAAAACATCCTTCCATATTTTGTTAACTCTTTCTCAATAATCATGCAATCATATATGTTAGGCCTTCACATAAACTGCTTCTTCCCTAAGTGGTTTTTTTCATCTGGTAAATTCTTTTTTAGAAATCTTTTCTTGACTCTCTGACCTCCTCTGGTAAGAGATGATTACTTCCTTCTTTGTGCCTCTAAAATGTTTCTTGTATGCATCTCTAGTATAGCTGTTATACCATAGCTGGGCTACTTGACCTTGTTCACGAATTAAGAAAGACACAGATTTGTAAGTTCCTTGAAGATAAGAAGTAGTGTAGTCATCTGGGTGTTTCTCATGGCTGGCACAGAATTGGCTTATGGTTATGTTAAATAATGTATTTCCTTTTAGACTTCACGTTATATTAAAATATCTACTGTATCAGCCATCTATTCCTGTACAAGAAGCATCCATATTCTGCCCAGGGCAGTCCTAGGCACCATGTATGGCATAAAACTTATTTTATATTCAGTGAGCATGTATGGGTCTCTTCTTATGCACAAGCCATTGTAGATTCAGCAGTAGGTGACAAGGTCGTGTTTCTCACAGTATGATTTACAGCTCCCTGCTTCGCCTCAAGCCCCACAAATTGATGTGAAACACAATTCCTTTATTCATTTCCTAAGGATATATTGTATACAGTTTAATAACCACTTATTTAGTTTATTTACTAAACATTTATTTGGTGCTACTATACAGTCGACCCTCTTTTTCCGTGAATTCCTCAGCCATGGATTTAGTCATCAACACCTCAGAAATATTTGAGGAAAATCAAGATGTTTGCATCTATACTGAACATGTACAGGTTTTTTTTTTCTTGCCATGATTTCCTAAACAATACAGTATAACAACTATTTTCCTAGCATTTACAATGCATTAGGTATTATAGTAATTTAGAGATGGTTTAACATTTTCAGGAGGATGTGTGTAAACTAGAAACAAATAGTACACCATGTTATATGAGAGACTTGAGCATACTCGGATTTTGGTATCCTAGGCTCAGGGTTGGGTGGAGGTTCCTGGAATCAATCCTTCATGGATGCCGAGGGATGACTGTGTATACCTTGTATACCTTGGCCTGTTCTAGTTTCTGGGAATATGGCAGTGAGGAAAAAAAAGACTGCCTTCATGGAGCTTGTACTTTAGTGGGGGAGACAGACAATAAGCAAGTAACTTTACCGTTCAGTCAGGTAACAAATATTATTCTGACTGCTGTGTGGAGAACAGACAGGTTGGGAGCTGGGGAGCATATGAGAATGTTGTTGGGAACTGAAGGAAGCTCTTGGCTGTTGTCCAGGTGAAAGCTGACAGTGGCTTGGGCTAGGGTGGTGGCAGTGGCAGAGGTGGGAAGTGGTGGGATTCTGAGTGTGTTTTGAAGTTGCCGCTGACAAGACTTGCTAGCTGATAAGGAGAGTGAGAACAAGAGGGCGTTTTAGAGGATACCCAGGTGTCAGCCCCAAACAGAGATGGGGTCCACCCTATACTATGAGAAACCTCATTCTACCCAAGTTCTTGTCTTCCCTGTGCATTCACAGGGGCTTTTGTTTTTTGTCTCCTGTCTCTTGATCCCTTCTATGTGTCTGTCCGATGTAGCTTTTCTCTCTCCGGGTATCAGCTGTTCTCGAACAGTTCCCTGTCCTTCATATGCTTCCATCTGGCCTCATTTGTTCATAGATGTTTATGTTTTTTGTTTTTGGTTGTTTCAGGTAGGAGATGAAATTCTGACCCTCAAATTGAGGGTTACTGAGAATGCTGGATTTATGGGACATTTACTGCACTCTGGATGATCTCCTGCACACACACCCATATCATAGTGGTAATGTGTGACAGTCAGAGGTGACAGAAAAGAGTTAAATTTCTTCAGAATGATTAGCTTAACATCTAGATGTAAACATCCAGCATCTCCTGCTTCCAGAGTTCCTCAATTTCCCAGTGGCTATCTGTTTCTCCATAGTCTTCTATCTAGTGTTGAGTCCTCTTTCTGGATCAACTCACATCACCTACATTTTTCTGGTACACCCTCCCACTTATGCTTTTATTTCAGAGAAATTTTTTTTAAAAATCCCTTCAGACCACGTACTAGAAGGAGCATCATCTTTCTACACTGAGTGGTCACTCAGGACTTCTACTAAATAGCATGTCCTGAGATAATTGAACTCTAAGAAATTTGGCTGCCACTCTGCTTGGCAATTTTGCAAAGCTCCTAACACATGTGCGCATGCACATTGTCAGAATTCCCACAATTTCCAGGAAGGATACTTTGTTTTCAGTGCATTTTTAACTTGGTCATGGTTTCTTAGTGCTAACAAGCTTGTACCAATTAATATACTTATGAGATTACCGTTCGCTCTCATGTTGGTTGATCGTTTTAATTATTTTATTTTTTACAGGTTGTTTCTACAGAGTTTTGTCCCTAGAGTAGATCCGAAGTGGCAGACAGACTGCACTTGCAGTTGGTCCAGCATTTAACAGATGAGGCCTGAACATGAATGATCCCACCTCAAGATGGGATGTGACACATAAGATGGAGTTGCTGTGGGGGTTAGGGATTCTTATTGGAAGTGAGGTTGCAGTTTGTAAAGACATTTTAGGAAACTATTACCAAAGTAGCATTGCCTTTTGGAAACAAAACAATACTGACTGTGGAATAAAACACGAAAGTCTCCTTCCCCTACTCATTTTGCAGGAGTAACTCATGGTTCATACTTGTGTATTTTCAGAATGTTTCTATGAACACAATATTTATAGAGCATATTTTTTAAAATGACAAGAGTATAGCATTTTGCATTTGCTTTCTGTTGTGTTTTGTTTTGAGCTGCAGTCTCACTCTGTCATCCAGGCTGGAGTACAGTGGAGGTGGAAGTGCAGTGGCACTATCATGGCTCACTGTAGCCTTGACCTCCTGGGCTCAGGTGGTCCTTCTGCTACAGCCTACCAAATAGCTGCAACTACAAGTGTGTGTTACCACACCTGACTAATTTTATTTGATTGTTTTGGCAGAGATGATGTCTCACTATATTGCCTGGGCTGGTTTTGAACTCCTGGGCTCAAATAATCCTCCTGCCTCAACCTCCCAAAGTGCTGGGATTACAGGTATAAGCCACCATGCATGGACTCTGTATTTGTTTTTAATTTTTTCTTTGGATGCTTGTATATTCACATGACTTAAAATTCAAAAACTACGAAGGTAAAGTCTTCTATCTTTTTCTCCCAGCTGCTCAGTCCCCTTCCCAGAGATAGTGCTGCATCCTCATCTTCCTTCCAGACATGGTTTCTACATGTACGTATTTCTACCTCCCTTTCTCCTCATTTTTTTACACAAATGGTATCATGCTGTATATACTACTCTGTTTTATTCATATGTGTTGTGCATTTGAATGGTACATCGCGTACTGCCTCAGGCAGGTTCTGGCCTCCTTCCTGAGATAGGAGGCCTCTTAGGGTAGTCTAGTAGTTCTCAGGCCTCCTTTCAGGAGCAAGGGTGAGAGATGCTGAGTCGTCAGAGTAGACCTCTGCATGACGTTTGGGATTGTGACCTGAGGTCCCAGGACTAGGGGGCAGTCAGCCACAGCCAGGCTTCATCTCCTTCTGGCTTTATTGAGCTGTGGAGGCTTGCTAACTGGCTTGAGTATCTGGTTGAAGCTGTGTATACCACTGGATCAATCTTGATATGCTTCCTTTTCAGTTCTTGAAGAAGGGTCGCCTCACTGAACCTTGTCTGCTGGGGAGGTTCCTCATTGCTGAGAGTAGCAGTTAAAAAAGCTGTTAGCCACGTGTCTGGGCTCCTATTTCTGCACTGGCAGGCCGAGTTACAACGTGGTGGTGTGGATCCAGGTAGGAGTTGGTCAACATTCTGAATCCTGAGCTGCCATCTGCTCTGTAGCATGCTGGGATGCTCAGTTTAGACAACATATAAAGTTTCCTGGTGACAGGACAATCCTAGGCCTATGGAAAGAGCAGAAAGGTTAAAGTGCGTGGTACTTGGAGCAGTGACGAAGGCGTAACCAGGGAGCTGACTTGTTTGCTCCAGCGCCAAGAATTCCAGGACAATTTGTTATCCAGTTGAAGCCAGTGTAGTTGCTATAAAAAAGCCTGGAGACAAAAAGCTTGCTTTTCCCTTGTTTCCTCTGTCTTCTGGTATACCCTCTCTGTTTTCTGGTCTTGTAGTAAAGGTTGCTGATACTGGAAATGTCTGATGGTTTTTCCTAGTCTCTTTCTTGTAGAAGAATAAGAGGCTGGGCTTGGGCCACACCATGGCTCTTATATGCTGAAGAAGCTTTCTGAAAGGCCTTCACCACAAATGTTGACATTTCACTCAGAGAAACTGTGGTTTGATGTTCAGGGGTAAAAAGCTTAAGGAAATACTAGATTTTATCATGAAAGAATGATTTCACCAAACTAAACATGGCCTGAAGGTACTGATTACCTTTCCTTAAAACACGAAAAAAAAAAAAAGCCTGGCTCAGTGGCTCAGCCTGTAATCCCCCGCCTTTGGGAGGCTGAGGTGAGTGGATTGCCTGAGCCCGCGAGTTCGAGACCCGCCTGGA
>NW_007234837.1:4821-13433 GCF_000164805.1 Carlito syrichta
CACTCTGCTTGGCAATTTTGCAAAGCTCCTAACACATGTGCGCATGCACATTGTCAGAATTCCCACAATTTCCAGGAAGAATACTTTGTTTTCAGTGCATTTTTAACTTGGTCATGGTTTCTTAGTGCTAACAAGCTTGTACCAATTAATATACTTTTGAGATTACCGTTTGCTCTTATGTTGGTTGATCATTTTAATTATTTTATTTTTTACGGGTTCTTTCTACAGAGTTTTGTCCCTAGAGTAGATTCAAAGTGGCAGACAGACTGCACTTGCAGTTGGTCCAGCATTTAACAGATGAGGCCTGAACATGAATGATCCCACCTCAAGATGGGATGTGACACATAAGATGGAGTTGCTGTGGGGGTTAGGGATTCTTACTGGAAGTGAGGTTGCAGTTTGTAAAGACATTTTAGGAAACTATTGCAAAAGTAGCATTGCCTTTTGGAAACAAAACAATACTGACTGTGGAATAAAACATGAAAGTCTCCTTCCCCTACTCATTTTGCAGGAATAACTCATGGTTCACACTTGTGTATTCTCAGAATGTTTTCTATGAACACATACATTTATAGAGCATATTTTGAAAAATGACAAGAGTGTAGCATTTTGCATTTGCTTTCTGTTGTGTTTTGTTTTGAGCTGCAGTCTCACTCTGTCATCCAGGCTGGAGTACAGTGGAGGCTGAAGTGCAGTGGCACTATCATGGCTCACTGTAGCCTTGACCTCCTGGGCTCAGGTGATCCTTCTGCTACAGCCTACCAAATAGCTGGAACTACAAGTGTGTGCTACCACACCTGACTAATTTTATTTGTTTTGTTTTGGTAGAGATGATGTCTCACTATGTTGCCTGGGCTGGTTTTGAACTCCTGGGCTCAAACAATCCTCCTGCCTCAACCTCCCAAAGTGCTGGGATTACGGGTATAAGCCACCATGCCTGGACTCTGTATTTGTTTTTAATTTGTTCTTTGGATGGTTGTATATTCACATGACTTAAAATTCAAAAGCTACAAAGGTAAAGTCTTCTATCTTTTTCTCCCAACTGCTCAGTCCCCTTCCCAGAGATAGTCAGTGCTGCATCCTCATCTTCCTTCCAGACATGGTTTCTACATATACGTATTTCTACCTCCCTTTCTCCTCATTTTTTTTACACAAATGGTATCATGTTGTATATGCTACTCTGTTTTTTTCATATGTGTTGTGCATTTGAATGGTACATCGCGTACTGCCTCAGGCAGGTTCTGGCCTCCTTCCTGAGATAGGAGGCCTCTTAGGGTAGTCTAGTAGTTCTCAGGCCTCCTTTCAGGAGCAAGGGTGAGAGATGCTGAGTCGTCAGAGTAGACCTCTGCATGACGTTTGGGATTGTGACCTGAGGTCCCAGGACTAGGGGGCAGTCAGCCACAGCCAGGCTTCATCTCCTTCTGGCTTTATTGAGCTGTGGAGATTACCGTTCGCTCTTATGTTGGTTGATCATTTTAATTATTTTATTTTTTACGGGTTCTTTCTACAGAGTTTTGTCCCTAGAGTAGATCCAAAGTGGCAGACAGACTGCACTTGCAGTTGGTCCAGCATTTAACAGATGAGGCAGCTTCCTGAAAGGGCTTCACCACAAATGCTGACATTTCACTCAGAGAAACTGTGGTTGGATGGTCAGGGGTAAAAAGCTTAAGGAAATACTAGATTCTATCATGAAAGAATGATTTCACCATTTCACCAGACTAAACATGGCCTGAAGGTACTGATTACCTTTCCTTAAAACACGAAAAAAAAAAAAAAGCCTGGCTCAGTGGCTCAGCCTGTAATCCCGTGCCTTTGGGAGGCTGAGGTGAGTGGATTGCCTGAGCCCCCGAGTTCTAGACCCGCCTAGGCAGGCGAGCCCTCATCTCTACAATAAAATCAATAAAATCAAAAAAATTAGCCGGGCTTGGTAGCACGTGCCTGTAATTCTGGCTACTCAGAAGGCTGAGGTGGAAGGATCGCCGGAGCCCAGCAGGTCAAGGCTACGGTGGCCGGGAGCGGCCACTGCACTCCAGTCTGGGCAGCAGAGTGAGACTCCAACTCACAAAAAATAAAAGAAAAAGAAAAAAAGTTTATTGGACAGACAAGAAATAAAACTTGTTCTGTCAGATATGAAGAGAACCTTGTAGCATGGGACTGGTAGCCCCAAATGTGACAGGCAGGTGTGTGACTGTTGCCCAGCTTGTTCTGGCACGGATGGTGTTCTCAGGCCTCCTTTCAGGATCAAGAGTGAGAGATGCTGAGTCGTCAGTGGTCATAGCTTGTAATAGCAAAAGCAGTCTGGGCAGGCTTGTCTACACTTGCTTGGTGGCAGGTAAGGGGAGGTGGGGAGACCCCAATTCATACTGCCATCCCGGGCTCTGTGCACACAGTGTGACTCTGATGTGACGGGTGAGTGGGATTTTTTCTTGTGTAAAACTTTTGTCTGTTTTTACACAGAATAGCGCTTTTCTGTGTTCATACTTTTTTGTAGTCTGCTTTTTTTCACTTAGCCTAATGACTCAAATATTTTTTCTGTATTGTACACTTTGTAAATACAATTTTAACAGCAGGATACTTTCCCATTGTTCTAAGTTTGCTTCTTCACATTGAAAATGCTTGTTTTGCAAAGGGTTTTTTTGGGACTCTATCTGTAAAACAGAATTTTCTGTATAATATAAGCTCAGGAGGAAATAGAAGCTCTTCCCAAAAGTAGTTAACAACATTATTCTGGCTTGCACGTATGCTAAATGGAATGCTCATTTTGGCTGATGTGATGTCAGCATCATTGGTACCCATGTCCAGAGACAAAGTTCACCGGCACTCAAGAAAGCCTCTTTGGAGACAGTTCTAGTCCTGTTATTTTAGTCTTGGAACTCTGCATTTCCAAACAGATGTACACAGTAGATTGGGTGTCTATAGGCCCTCTGATCAGATTTGACAGGAGAAAGCTCTTTGACTCTAGCTGGGGCTGTGATGTGTCCCTTAGGAAGAGTGAGGGTGGGGATTATAATCTTGCTTCTGTCAGTGACACGCTGGGTGACCCTTGACAAATTATTCCCCCTTTTTTGGACGTCAGTTTCCACTTATGTCAAACAAGGCTGAGCTAGAATAATTAATAAGGCTTCTTTAAGAAATAAATATTTACAGATTTTCTTCTAGGCAGTTTGTGTCTTTCATAGCCAGTTGCTCAGTCCCTACAAGAGGGCCCCTCTAGCAAGCTCTCCTGTCTCTCAGTTTCCATGTGGACTTCAGTGAAGTATGTTGGAGACCAGTGTGCTATCTTGTTGAGGACTTTCCAAGGGCTGTTCTGAAAGCGGAAATCCAGCCCAGATCACTCCAGGGGACTAATCCCTGAATAATGTTGTCCTCTGACATGCACACATATTTTCTGATGTTTCACTCGACCTTGGAACTGGTTAAAGTCTGCAAGAATGTTCAGTGAATTCTTACAGACTACAAAGAAGTCCTTCCCATGCAAGATATGATTTTTTTTTCCCCCAAGATTGAGATTAGTTTGGACGTGGTCCTTCTGTTATTGGAGGCAGTCCAAGGACGTCACAGTAAAACTGATACCTTGTCTTGCTGCATTTCTGTTTGTTTCCATTGCAGTTCAGTTTTTACAGTGTTTGTGGTCAAGGAGACGTGGATTATTTTTGGATAATTAGCATGGGATTCAGGAAGAACACAGAATCATTTAGCAGAATAAACCCTAGATTGGGATTGGGAGAGCTGCTCTGACTCTCTGACCTTCAGCATGTCATTTAGATTCTCTGGTCCTCAGTCTCGTAGTAGTTAGAATGATGTATCTAGAGAAGACCCTGGCTCCAGCTCAGTGGAAGAGGATTTTCCCCCAGCTTTAACGTGACCCAAAGGCACTCTGAGCAGCATTCGTATTCCTGCCGGATAGCCTGTGTGACCATGCTTGAGTCACATATTTAGTGCTGTCAGTGGGTGTGTTCACCAGGGGTTGCCTGAAGCCCCTGCTTTACCCACAGCTAACACCCTGACAAGATGAGGTATGCAGCTTCTAGCTAACAGCCAGCCCAGAGAAGCAGGGAGGCTGCACTGCAGGGGAGAGGCTCCTGGGAGTGAGTGCAAGAGGAAAGGTGAGGGATGATGGTGAGTTGAGCTTGAGAAGTCTCGCTTCCACTGCCTGGAGGTCACTGTCAACTCTTGGGCTCTCTGGGCTTAGGAAGGCCTCCTCTAAGGGCTTTCCTCGCTGGTGGACATTTGCTACAGCAGCAATAGAACATGAAGGCAGAACGCAACACAGAGCAAGCAGTCAGGCAGGCAGGAGCTGGAAGGGGCTGCCAGTATCCCCGCCCTGCCGAATGGTTTAGTTTTTCGTGTATCTCTCCTTGACATGTAGCTGTACTAACGACTGGATCTGAGTGTTCCTGTGTTTTCCTCACACACATAGTGAAATACTGCTATTGCCTACTACCCAGAAACCTCATGTCTATGGGTAGGAACCAGAAGCTCGATGTCTTGGACTGTGGGTCTTGTATTCTCTAAGACAGCAGTCCTCGAAGTGTGGTCTGTAAACCAGCAGCAGCATGCCTTGGGACTAGAAGTGCAAATTATCTGGCCCCATGCCAAACCTACTGAGTCAGTCAGCAATGTGCATTTTAACAGGTGCTCCAAGGACAGTGGTGCATGCCCAAGCGTGAAGACCACTGTGCCAGGAGAGGGACCTGCGAG
Organism: Carlito syrichta; assembly: GCF_000164805.1. Classification (NCBI taxonomy): domain Eukaryota; kingdom Metazoa; phylum Chordata; class Mammalia; order Primates; family Tarsiidae; genus Carlito; species Carlito syrichta. Next base: position 9,523 of record NW_007234837.1, read on the forward strand.
TAAGTCCTGATAGGCAACAGGTTTTCTGACTCAGGTCCCATGAGCCAGGAACCAGCAGCCACTCCCTCCCTTGACCGGCGGTGCCCAGGCCGATCAAGAGCCTTTCCGAGGGTGAGAACGCTTCCCCTTCCACAGCTCCTGGGGGGGCGGGGGGCTTGGCTTAGTTCAGTTTGACCATGTTACTCAGAAGGGCTGCTAAGTTTGAGTAAATGTTTATCTCTTCGGTTAAGACTCCATCCCCGGAATGAAGAAGGAGGGAAGAGTGCTTTTCCAACAAGTCATATGAAGATGAGGAAATGGAGAGTCAGGGTTTAGGTTCCTCACCCAAGTCACTGTCAGTAAGTGGCCAGTAAGATTCGACTGGTCTGCCCACTCCCATGTCTCTTTCTACACCGGTTTGTATGCCTTGCAGAGTGAGCTTTCAGGTGGGCATCCTCAGGAGCCCCAGGAGGACTGGCAGGGCTCTTTCTGGATTTGAACCTGTACCCTCCTGAACTCTTGGCCTTGCTGTGGCTTCCGCCAATTATGCTTCCCAGATGCTGGGAGGCAGGTCTTCTTGCTTTCGCCCCATCGGCACAGTAGGCATCTCGGACCATGCCGGCTCCTGTCGGGTGTGGCAGCTGCTGGTCTGTTAAGTCACAAGTCTCAGCAGGTCTGGATGGCAGCCAGGGTGGCCGAGGTGCCGGGTGGACCACAGTCCACTCCTCATCCTTTGTGGCGTGCCCCTCACCATCCCAGGCAGGGCCTCCGCTCCTCGCAGCTGCTCAGAGCTTGCCAAGCACCCCCTGGTTCTTAGGGTAACCCGGTTTAGCAGAGGGACCTGGAGTTTACAAATAGCACAGGGGCAACTGGAAAGCTGTCCTGTGCAGCAGGACAGAGCATACACTTCCTGCTTATTGAGGCGTTTCCTGGGGTTGTGTGATGGGAGTGACTCCAGTGCAGACAGGAAGCCGACTACTCTTAGCTCCTGGGCCTCTGCTCTGTGCTTGTCCTGCTTCCACTCTGTGTGGTTGTGTTTGTCCCCCGCCGCCTCTGCCTTCACGCGGTGGTGCTTCCAAGTCTGCTCCTGGGACGTTTCCTGTTCTTGGAACAGCTGCACCGCCTGGGGTACCCTCCTGCTACTTGATCCTATAGGGAGGTGTCCAGTGGCTGTGGGCAATTTCAGATGACCTTGTTCCTCTGACGTCATTAGATAGCTATTTTTGGCTTTGCTGTTTATGCTGCAGAAGTTGGGCTAGGAAGGGAGGGAAGGAGGAGTGAAGGAGGGGCTGTCCATGGTCTCCCGTTGTCCAGGGCCCTACTAAACTAGGAGCATTTATTCTTCAACATTTACATAGCACCTGCTCAATGTCAGGCCCTGCAGCAAACAAACTAATGACCTGGTCTGAGTTCTTCACTTACTCATGGAAGATACCAGGGTGATACCAGGGGCATCACTCTGGAGTCATAGTTAAGGTGTATAGTTAATGTGTATTTTAATAGCTGCTCCAAGAATGGTGATGCAGGCCCGTCCTTGGAGCCAGACAGTTTGGTTTAAATTGTGGCCCATTTACTACCTCTGAACCTCTTCTGTGCCTCAGTTTCCTCTTGGAAATGGGAGTGATTATAGTATCTGTAAGGCTGCTATGAAGGTAAGGGAGTTAACAGTTGTGTCTGACACATGGTAAATACACAACAAATGTTAGCGGCTATTGCTATTACCCATGACAGCACCATGTATTGTACTAGGTACTTGGTCGACAGGTTGAATGTGATGTGGTCTCTGACTGTCCTGTGCTGGCGTCTGGGCTCCCAGAGTCTCAGACATTAGGGCAGTGCACACAGTCAACACAAGTCAGAAGAAACACCTGCCATGCATGCCATCTTATCCTACTGGTGAGGCCATTCAAGGGAAACAGGTGAAGTGCCTGTCCTGGGAAGTAGAGCAGTGGCTCTCTACCCTCACCCACATCAGAATCTTCTGAGAGATAAATAGCAGCATCCTGGGGTCCAACTCCCAGTGTTCTGATTGAGGGCTCAGACTTCAGGACTTTTAAAAATGCATCGTTTCCAGTGTGCATCAGAGAAATTGAGCATCCAAGAAATTGAGCATCCAAGAAATTGGATACGTGTCCTTGAAGCTCTCTACCGACTGCCCCATTCAAGAGAACGCCTCAAAGTCCTCTTTCACGGCTCTCCGATGTTTTCCATTGAGCTGGTCTCTGGCTTGGAGTTTCTCCAACTTGGGTGTGCATGAAAAAAATCACCTGAAATGCCGGTTTATAGGGACATCCCTGGGCCCTGTCCCGAGCAGGCTTCATTTTAAACAAACTTCCTGGGGCACCTCAAATCTCTGCCGTAGGTGAACTGCGAGTTCTCTGAGGCCTCGCCTCATCCTTTCATCTGAGTAATCCTCTCTGTTCATCAGTCCCAGAGACTCTGCTTACAAATCCCATGGTGTCTTATAGCTCTTGAATTGAAGGAATGAGTTTGTGTTGATATATTTTAAATTATTTATTAATCTGATTAAGAGTTACAAAGTCTTTTAAAAAATTGGAAAATCCAGATGAATAAAGAAAAAAATACTCTCTTCCAGCACCCGTTGAAACGTCCATGTATTATCGCCCCAGACATCATCTCTGCCAATATTTTGAACAAAAAGTATCCCACCCTATGGATGATCTTTCTCTTTTCTCACCTACAGTGTAATACTTGCTGATTCCATAGCTCTCTCCCAACGTTATCTCTGTGTCCCCAGAGTGACCGTGCTACAGAGCAGGGCACTCAGTAAATAATCTTAGCAATGAAACCACAGTTCGGGATAGGATGCCAATTGAATGTCAGTTGGGTTTCCAGAGAAATCTACGTCTGATTGGCCGCACAGAATGCCTCCAGTTCTCTGACGTTTCCAGAGTCCTGAGAGGTGTTGCCAAGGCCCTGGCTTGAAGGGTCCAGGGTGGGAGAGGACGAGAGAAAACAACTTGCTAACGACAGTCCTGAGTGGTTCCGAAATTGGATTTGTTGAGGAAAAGTTGAGGGGAGTTGGCTTCTCTTGTTGGAGTCAGAAAGGTTGTTGCTCAACTTCTTGGATTTTCCATCACGGTCGAGCAGGGAAAGGGTCAGTCTGGCGTGTCTCCTCTGAACAGGTCCTTTGAAAGCCTGTTGTGTGGACTGACTGCCTCTCCTGAGCCAAGGAAACAGCGCCTGGGTGGAATTAACCCCTTCATCCTCAGTAAGTTTTCCCAGAGATAGGTGAGCCTAGAAGCCCAGGCTCCTGGAAGGCAGAGCTACCCAGGGCAAGAGGCCTAAGGAGCCGTGAACTCTGGCTGAGGAAGCCTTCCTCTGGCCTTGTTAAATCCAACAGGCATAATAGCATCCTGCTGACCTTAATTCCCCTGGCAGGTTTAATTGGTCCTGGCATTGCCCCACTTCCTGCCCTGCCCCTGTAGCGGCAAAAAGTGTGTCTGCGCAGCTGGAGCAGGGCGGGGCAGTCCCATCTTAAGGGTGGGCAGGGGCTCTGGCAGCCCCTAGGTGGGTGGAGGAAGCCTCCCCATACCCGACTCCTTAGCCTCCAAGAGAGACTGAGAAGACTCTCTCTCCCTGGGGGAGCAGCTGGCCAGAGCAGGCAATCCTGGGGATTCGGAACTATGCCAGCGTCATCCCAGTGGGAGGTACCACAAGGGAGCTGGCAGGAACAGCTGCGCCTTCTACCTGGGTGTCCACATTACTACGGTGCTGCGGTGACTATGCCAAGCACTCTACATGCACGCACTGGTGAAATGCTCCCAGCCACGACGTGAGAGGGTGCAGTGGGGAAGAGGGGTTCTGAGCCGAGCCTGGGGTTAGATGGGTCTGACTTTGCCCCGTGACTCAGTTTTCCTGTCATCTGTGAAACGGGGATGTGATAGCCAACATTTACACAGCATTAACTG
>NW_007234838.1:0-18421 GCF_000164805.1 Carlito syrichta
TCACACAGGCAATGGGATAAGTGTTTTCTTAAGTACATATATTTATGATGGAGTGAAAACCTGTGATTTGTCTTCCCTCATACTTAAGTCCTTAACCATGGTATAATATTATGTTTTATTTTTCAAAGGATATTCACCTGAGTCTAGCATGTGGAATAAATTTTTATTTTCATGATTTTCAGCTGTGACTTCTCATTACACTGAAGGCCTTTTGCCAGAGAAGAGTATAGAAGACTCCCTTTCAAAGGTGCCAATGGGAAAATATGGTAAATATGTCCTTAAGAACTTATGCTTACAAAATCTTGGGTAAGTGTGCATGAGGGTGAAAGGTAGATAGAATGCTAAATTGCAAATAACCATTACAAACATAACAAGAGTAGGAAAGTCTTTCATCAACACTCCAAATTTGTTATCTACCAGAGTATCCATATTTCTGAAATGGCTTTCAAACATGAATATGGCAAAACCTTTAACTGGTATTCAAAATGTATTCAATATCAAAAAAAATAGTGGAGGAAATATACCCAGTATATGTGGGAAAGGGTTTGAGAAATCATCCTATCTAAATAGACATGAAAGAATCCATAAGGGGGAGGCAGACTTCAAAATTGAAAGTTGTGGCAAAGCCCTTAGCTATTACTCATGTCATTCCCAATATCAGAAAATTCATTGTGAAGAGAAACTCTATAAATGTGAAGAATGTGGCAAAGCCATTCACTTTCGTTCACATCTTACTCAACATACAGTGATCCATACTGGAGAGAAACCCTACAAATGTGAAGAATGTGGCAAAACCTTTCACTTTCATTCACGCCTTACTCGACATACTGTGATCCATACTGGAGAGAAACCCTACAAATGTGAAGAATGTGGCAAAGCCTTTCCCTCTCGTTCAAATCTTACTCAACATACAGTGATCCATACTGGAGAGAAACGCTACAAATGTGAAGAATGTGGCAAAACCTTTCCCTCTCGTTCATATCTCACTCAACACACAGTGATCCATACTGGAGAGAAACGCTACAAATGTGCAGAATGTGGCAAAGCCTTTCACTCTCATTCACATCTTACTCGACATATAGTGATACACACTGGAGTGAAACGCTACAAATGTGAAGAATGTGGCAAAGCTTTTCCCACTCGTTCAAATCTTACTCAACATACACTAATCCATACTGGAAAGAAACCCTGCAAATGTGAGGAGTGTGGAAAAACCTTTCACTTTCGTTCACTCCTTACTCGACATACAATGATCCATACTGGAGAGAAACCCTACAAATGTGAAGAATGTGGCAAAGCCTTTCACTCTCATTCAAATCTTACTCAACATACAGTGATCCATACTGGAAAAAACCCTACAAATGTGAAGAATGTGGCAAAGCCTTTCCCTCTCGTTCACATCTTACTCAACATACAGTGATCCATAGTGGAGTTAAACGCTACAAATGTGAAGAATGTGGCAAAGCCTTTCATACTCGTTCACTCCTTACTCGACACATGATGATCCATACTGGAGAGAAACCCTACAAATGTGAAGAATGTGGCAAAGCCTTTAACATTTGTTCACTCCTTACTCGACATACGATGATCCATACTGGAGAGAAACCCTACAAATGTGAAGAATGTGGCAAAGCTTTTCGCTCTCAAGGAGAATTTGCTGGACATAAGACCATTCATACTGGACAGAAACCCTACAAATGTCCAGAATGTGACAAAGCCTTTAACTCTCGTTCACATCTTACTCGACATACAGTGATTCATACTGGAGAGAAACCCTACAAATGTGAAGAATGTGGCAAAGTCTTTCACTGTCGTTCACATCTTACTCAACATACAGTGATCCATAGTGGAGTTAAACGCTACAAATGTGAAGAATGTGGCAAAGCCTTTCAGTCTCGTTCAAACCATAATAAACATACATTGATCCATACTGGAGTGAAACACTACAAATGTGAACAATGTGGCAAAACCTTTCACTCTCATTCAAACCTTAATCAACATACAGTGATCCATACAGAAGAGAAACCCTATAAATGTGAAGAATGTGGCAAAGCCTTTCACTCTCATTCACAACTTAGTCAACATACAATGATCCATACTGGAGAGAAACCCTACAAATGTGAAGAATGTGGCAAAGCCTTTCGCTCTAGAGGAGGATTTTCTGGCCATAAGACCATCCATACTAGGGAGAAACCCTAGAGATGTGAAGAATGTAGCAAAGACTTTCACTCTTGAGGAGGATTTGCTGGCCATAAGACCATCCATACTTTAGTGGAACCATAAAAATTTGCAGAATGTGGCAAATGCTTTAGTTAGTACTTGAAGCTTATTGAACATCAGAATATCCATACTGGAGAGAAACCCTACAAATGTGAATAATGTGGCAAGGTCTTTCACTCTCACTCTGGTTTTTCTCGACATAAGACCATGCATACTGCAGAGAAATCTTACAAATGTGAAGAATGTGGCAAAGCTTTTTGCTCCCATTCAATGCTTGCTGGATATATCAAAGTGTTGTGGAGAGAAACCCTACAAATGTCAAGAATGTGGCAAAGCCTTTCACTCTCACTTTGGATTTGCTTTACATAAGACCATCCATACTGGAGAAAAAACCTACAAATGCGAAGATGTGGCAAGGCCTTTCACTCTCATGTAGTATTTGCTAGACATAAGACCATGTGCACTGTGGAGAAATCCTACAAATATGAAGAATGTGGCCAAGCGTTTTGCTCCCATTCAATGCTTGATGGACATATGAAAGTGCATATTGGGGAGAAACCATAAGTGTGAAGAATGTGGAAATGCCTTTTGCTCTCACAATGGATTTGCTGGACATAAGACAATCCATACTGGAGAGAAACCCTACAAATGTGAAATATATATATTGAAAAGCTTTTCACTCTAATTGACTATTTGCTCAACATGGCAAGATCCATACTGTTGAGAAACCCTACACATGTGAAAAGTATGGCACAGCTTTTTGTACTCATGGAGGATTTGCTGGATATAAGACCATCGATATTGAAGAGAAAAACAAACTGCACAAATATAAAGAGTGTGGCAAAGCCTTTCACTCTATTAAGGATTTGCTGGACATAAGACCATCCACACTGGGGAGAAATTGTGCAAATGTGAAGAGTGTTGTAAAGTCTTTCACTCTAATAAGGCTTTGCTGGACATATGACCATCCATACTGGAGAGAAATCATGCAAATGTGAAGAGTGTGGCAAATTCTTTCACTCTATTAAGGATTTGCTGGACATAAGACCATCCACAATGGGGAGAAATCCTACAAGTGTAAAGAATATGGCAAAACCTTTCACTTTCACAACGGATTTGCTGGACACATGACCATCCATGCAGGAGAAAAACAATACAAATGTGAAATATGCGGAAAAGCTTTTCACTCTCATTCACTACTTGCTTGACATGTCAAGATGCATACTGTTGAGAAATCTTGCAAATGTGAAAAGTGTGACAGTTTTTCACATTCATAAAGCATTTGCTGGACACAAGACCATCTATAGTGGAGAGAAATCCTACAAACATGATGAATGTGGCAAAGCCTTTTGCTCTGAAATGATTTGCAATTCATATGAGGCACCATGATGGAGAGAAACTCTACAAACATGAAGAATGTGGCAAAGATTTTTGCTTTACTAAAGTATTTACTGAACATAAGTCCATTGATACTGGAGAAAAACCCTACAAATGTGAAGAATGTGACATAGCCATTCACTCGCACAATGGATTTGCTGGACACATAATCATCCATACTGGAAACTCTGCAAATATGAAAAACATGGTAAGCCCTTTGCTCTCATCTACAACTAGCTGGACATATGAGAGTCCATACTGAGATGAAACTATATAAATGAGAGTAATGAGATAAAGCCTTTAGCTCTCATTTAATATTTGGTAGACATACGAGCATCTATATTTAGGGATTCCCTACAGATGGGCAGAATGGGGTAAACCTTTTCACTGTTATTCCAAGTTTTATCAACATCAGACAATTTATACTTTAAATTTTCAGTATCTCTAATGACTGGAAAATCATATATGTAGGTATAAACAACAGAGACTTGGTGAGAAATGTACAGTTGTAAAGAGTACCGTTATCTTTACTCAAACCACAGATCTTTTGAATGTATAAATGTAAAACATGTCTAAAGACATTAACCAGCAAAAACTTTATTTGACATTAGACTGTGCATTGTAGAGAATGTACAAATTTAAAGAATGTGGACTGGCCTTTGTTCAAAATATATGCCATTGGAAATACTAGGATATTCGGACCGAAAATGTTACAGATGCACTTTATATGGAAGCTTATTTACTGAAAGATCAAGTTGAAATAAATATCAAATATTGAGTGGCATTAGAAGTTGGTTTGTTTGTTTGTTTTTTAGGAAAGCATAAGTATATTCTCTGTATAATTTTGGTTTTGCATTGACAGAATTTGGGGATATTTCAAAAAGCACACAATATTGGTGTAATGCAATTCGCATGATGCTATGCCTTCATTCGTAGTGTTTATGTAAAGGCATGGGGTCAGTTGTTGGTGTGTTGGAGTTATGAAATGTCCCTGTGTAGTAGGTCATCAACTCTTATCTCATGTTTTTTGTGGGGTATGAAGAACACTGATATGTAATCTCCTTTAAAAGATCGAACCGAAGAGGTTTTTTGTGGCTCACATTAAGCATTAATGTAAGTTTGGAATGAGGTGAGTGCTCAGGATAACATTTTTCTTTGGAAATAGATGACAAAGAATCATTGAGAGATTTAGAAATCATTTGTCTTACTACTTACATGCAAATGAGAAAATGAGGCCAGAACATTAATATCTTGATACATCTTCATATTATCAGTACTTACAAGCCATCAGTGTAATTTGATATAATATAAGGAAATATTTTCATAGACATCAGAGCAAAGATAATTATTCTATTAAAATGTATATATTATAAGTTTATGTTTAGAAAATAATCAGATTCAGTTTTTAAAACTGAAGGAAGCTTTTCACACATGGATCACAATATCAAAAGAACAGAAATGCTTGAATATTTGTAATCTGGTCCTGCATACAGCGAAATTTGAAGGTTTATTTAGGCTATGTAAATTTGTTGATTTAAATGAACAGAATTGTTTATAAAGTATTAATATTTGTTGTGCACACAATAAATTGTTATGTTGCCATAAGTGTTATTCTATTCTATCTTACCCAAGATTGCAGGTATATGATGACTATATACTATTGAGTAACTTATGTAAGTATGTTTCTAGTGGTCCTTTTTTTATAGGTCATATTTTCTTCCTTTTTTTTTTTTAGTTATGTGTCATTTTGATTATTGTAATAATACAGGAGTATAATTATAAGACCTAACTTTCTGAATCCTGACTATTGTAAATACTTACATATTAGGATGGTTTTTGACTCTGATGTCTGGGCTGGAACACAGTGGAAAATCCATGGTCACTGCAGCCTCAACATGATTGTATCAGGCTTTCTCCTTTAGCCTACTGAGTAGCTGGTGCCACAAACATTTGCCATCATGCCCAGCCAACTAATGAATTCATTGTTAAGACAAGGTCTCACCAAGTTGCTCAGACTGGCCTGGAAGCCCTAGACTAAAACAGTCTGCTGTACTTTGCCTCCAAAGTGCTGGAATTATAGGCATGACTCACCATGCCCAGTCTCTTGTTTCCTTTCTAGTCATCTGGTGCTGTGTTGGAAGCACTTGTCCCCTCAAGTCATCTGCCTCTAACTCCTGTTGTGTGGGTTCTGGGCTCTGGAATATCTTCAACATTTATATCTTGATACCCTTCCCTTTCCACTGTTTTGTCATAAATACAATGATTCTTTGTAATTTCCTTGGTTCACTCTTGAGAGACCAAATGCTCATATGGAAACATTAACATTATATGGTGTGTGAAACTGAATCTCACAACACTTACATTAATCACCTGGCAGCAGGAAGTGGTCCCAAAATTATTGAATGATACACTTTGTGTCATAGCTAATTTTATGCCGTTATGAGTTAATTCTGCATCTTTACATTTATTTACACATTTCCCAACTGCTGAGGTGCCATGTATAACCTGTAAGTGCATAAATTATAAGTTTACCTTTGTATGATAGATTTGTATATCTTTATGACAGCAAATGTCAAAATAGACAAGAATATACTTCTATCTGATGTCCTCGTGACATTTTTAAAGTATATTTCTTTTTTTTGAGTTAGAGTCTCACTCTTTTACCCAGACTAGAGTGCAGTGGCCCCTCCCGGCCACCAGAGCCTCAACCTGCTGGGCTCTGGCTATCCTTCCGCCTCAGCCTTCTAAGTAGCCGGAATTACAGGCATACACTACCATGCCCAGCTGATTTTTTTTTGATTTATTGCAGAGATGAGGTCTTGCTGCCCAGGGGCGTCTTGAACCCATGGGCTCAGGCACTCCACTCACCTCAGCCTTCCAAAGGAACGGGATTACAGGCTGAGCCACCGAACCGGGCTAAAGTATATTTCTAAACTGTGGTTCTGTGTGTTTCTTTTAAATCATCACAAATTTCAAAAATGAAATTCCAGTGTATTTGTTGAAAAAACGTGGACCTATGCAGGTCAAACCCATGTTCTTCATGGTCTAACAGTACAGTGAGAAAAATAGATGTCGAAATAACAAGACAGTATAATCTTGACTAGTCCTTTTTGGAAAACAGCCAAGTCAATACAGTTATGAATATAATAAATCAACATTAAATGTAAGATAAATATAAAATTAGATCGAGCTGATTACAGTACTATTGTGTGGAAATATTGAGCACAATTTATATACTCAAAGTGTCAAAGTCCAAATGATAAAAATTATGGTTACAGTTCTACATAAATGGTGACTTGAATGTAAAATATGAAACATTTCCCAAACATTTATGTAGTGGTTTGAGTAAAATATGTGAAAAAATAAACATAAAAGGTAATGTCCAAAGATTTGTTGATATGTGAGTTTGTAAAATAACCAGACATAAATTCCTAAATTTCGAATTTATGTGTCAAAAATAGAAAAATAAAACCATATTAAAAGCAGTATTAGTTAAACTGCATGATACCACAAAAGAAAACACCTAAAAGCAGTGAAGGTCAAGGCATGGTAACTCAGGACTGTATTCCCAATACTTTGTGTGACTGAGGTGGGAGAACATCTTGAACCCAGAGGTTTGAAAGCAGCATGGGCAACTCATATCTATAAGAAATGACAAAAAATTTGTTGGGTATCATGTAGTGCATGTTATCCCAAGTTTCTCGTGTGTATTAAGGGAAAAATTGCCTGAACCCATAGGTTGAGCCATAATCATGTCACTGGACTCTAGCCTGGGTGGCAGAGAGATGGCACTCAAAAATGTGTGTGTATATAAGTTTGAAATAGAAATATATGAATGAATATAAATTAAAACTACAAAACAAAACTACACTAAAAGCACTAAGGGTATTTCCAAAACTTGTGTTTTCTTGAAAGCAGCAGAACTGGTATTAACCATGCTGATATAAAGAATTATTAAAGGTAGAATTGGATATGTTTAAAGAATAGGAAAAAAGAAATATTTTCCAGATAAAACACCTGAGAGGTTTCATTACCAAGAACAGCTTCTAAGAAGCATACTTTAAGAAGACAGTCATACTTCTGTATGAAGACATAACGGAAGTGAAAGAGTAAGGGCCATAATGAGGGAGAATCAACTTTGGTGGACTCTGAATTACAGACACCATGTCAATGGCAACGTCAGATTTTAAGATATTTAGATAGAATAAAAGTGTAGTTTCACCCATTTTATTTAAATATAACAGAATTCTGTGCTTCCTAAATGAAAAATGGAAGAATCATCTAGTTTTTAGAACATTATCCATCACTGGCTTAATATATGATTGGTCTTCCATTGCATATAATATTGGCTACTCTTTTATCAGAACTCGTTTGCAATTAAGGACTTACGTGTATAGACTCTGACCCCAAGACTTTGAGCAGTCTGAATGGCTGTGTCATTTCTGCCTAACTTGGGTGAGGAAGACCTGTAAGAAGCAAAAACACTGGAAGACAAAGTCTCTCCGCATGTGTAAGCTTCAGTCTCCATTGAGAATCAGCAAGGTCACTACTTCTCTTCCACCACTGTGGCTTGATTGTATAGTGCATTTACATATATGTCTCATTCTCCTTTTAAACTTTGTATTAGCTTGATTTCTCAATCTTTTTAAAAAGTCACTATCACACTGCTTTACTTTCCTAGTCCTTATTATGTATAATATCATCCTATGTTTTTCAGACTTTTATGGATTTCCACTTTAAGTGTTCTTTTGTACAAAAAAGTTTTTTTCTCCAGAAGAAAAATAGCTGGTGTCTATGTCATTATCAGGCTCAATTGATAATCTGATTAGAGGATATCAACTTAGTGATATCATTTAAACTTTCTTCCCAAAACATATTTTTATTACTTTTTATTTCTACTGTTTTTCATGTGCTTCAGAAATATTATATACTACTTCCTTATCCATTGATTTATAAATGTATACTTGTTTTCTAAAAGTGTCACAATATTTTGATCTGTTAACATGATCATATCACTTTCTCATTGATTCTGTTAATGGGACTAATTGTATTGATGGATTCCCAAATGCTGTCTCCTATTCTTTCCTGACATAAAGGGAGATTGATCATGATATAATGTTGCAACATGCTGACACAATGTTTCTAATAATTTTTACATTTCTAGTCAAATGTGATTTTTCTACAAAGAATGGATATGAAATACTTAGTATGGAATAGAAATTGTGTCTTGACATTGTCCTCATTCTGGGAAACCAGGTTTTCTATTCTCTTCTATATCTTTTTCTTTTTTCTATTATTTTTATATTAAAATGTAGGGAACAATTTAAGGTGCATGTAAAGTTTGGGTACCTTTGTTGATATTATGTCCTCCCACTCCCATGGTTGTGTCCCTATACTGTCAGTCACTTTGTTATAGTATTGTGAATAATGTTCAGGGTCAACTTATGAGTGAGTACACATAGTACTCAGATCTTTGTTATGTGATATATCACTGAGAATTTATTTATTTTTAATCCTTTTCACCCAAGTGGGAGTATAGCAGCAATCTCATGGTCACTGCAGCCTGAACCTGCTGGGCTCAGGTAGTCCTTCTACCTCAGCCTAGCAGGTAGCTAGAACTACAGGTGCATGGCACCAAGCCTGGCTAATTTTATTTTTTAATTTATTGTAGATAGAAATTCTTGTCAACTTGCCCAGGGTGATTTCAACCCCTGGCCTCAGGCAGTCTTCTCATTTCCATCTGCCAAAGTGTTGGTATTACAAGCGAGAGTCACCATTCCTGGCTCAATAACTTATTTTATAGACTTGAAATCCATCCAAGGTCCTGCGAAGTGAATAGTCTTGGTTTTTTGGTTTTCTTTTTTATTATTATTCAGAGTCTCACTCTGTCACCCAGGCTGGGGTGCAGTGGCACTCTCGTGGTCACCACAGCCCTGACCTGCTGGTCTCAGGTGATTCTTCCACTTCATACTTCCAAGTAGCAAGAACTACAGGCATGTACAACTATGCCTGGCTAATTTTGGTTTTATTATAGAGATGAATTCTTACTAAGTTACCCAGGCTGACCTCGAATTTGTGGGCATCCAAAGAGCTGGGGTTTTAGGCATGAGCCACTGCATCCAGATTGGTAGACCATTTTTACCAACCCTAGTAAGTATTACTTGCTCCATAAGTTTTTTTTTCATCAGCACATGCACTGTATTGACTGCATTTGTAGAAAATGATCTGAGAGATTGTGCTCAGTGTCTCAGCCTGTATCCCAGCACTTTGGGAAGCTGACGAGTGGATTGTCTGAGCTCGTGGGTTTGAGAAAAGTCCAGGCAATTTGGTGAGACCCCCAAAAATTAGCCACCTGTGTTAGCGCACCTCTAGTTCCAGATACTTTGAAGACTGAGTTGGAAGGATCGCCTGAGCCCAGCAGGTCAAGGCTGTGGTGACCATGAGAGTGCCACTGCACTCCAGTCTGGGTAACAGAGTGAGACTCTGACCCAAAAAAAGAAATTAAAATGGTGTCAGTCCTCCACAAGAAATTGTAGGAAAAAAAGAAAACGGAAGGTTCTCATTTTTACTTGTCCAATAAACTGAGATAAAAATAAAACAGGACACATGGAAAAAAACCACTGCCATGGAAGCCAAGATGGGCCTTGTTGTGTCACTGGAGACTGAAGCTCACAGATGAAGGCAGAGAAGACCGATCCCTTCTGAGGGTTCAGAGTCTTACAGTTAAGGTCTATGGACTGAAACCTTTAACACAAATCAGCTCTGATAAAAGAGTAACCCATGAAATTAGCAACTGGAAGCTGATCACATTTTAATAAGTTAATGATGGATAATGTTCTAAAAACCAGATTGTTCTGCCATTCATAAAATTATTTAGGAGGCACCAAATTTACTATTCTATCTATATAAAATGTCTGAAATACACTTTTTCTATATCTTAACTTTTTTTTTTTTTTTTAGTTGGAGTCTCACTCTGTTGCCGAGACTGGAGTGCAGTGGCCACACCTGGCCACCACAGCCTCGACCTGCTGGGCTCCGGTGATCCCTCCACCTCAGCCTTCCGAACCCGCGGGCTCAGGCAATTCACTCACCTCAGCCTCCAAAGGTGCGGGATTACAGGCTGAGCCACCGAGCCTGGCTATATCTTAACATTTTAAAAACTAATGTGGGCCGGTTTTGGTGGCACAACTTGTAATCCCAGTGCTTTGGGAGTCCAAGGAGAGTGGATTCGCTGAGCCTGCTGGTTCGAGACCCACCTGGGCAACTTGGTGAGACCTCATTTCTACAATATATCAAAAATTAGCCGGGCATTGTAGCGCGCACCTGTAGTTCCAACTACTTGGAAGACTGAGGCGGAAGGATCGCCGGAGCCCAGCAGGTCCAGGCTGTGGTGTCTGGGAGCAGCCACTGCACTCCAGTCTGGGTGAAAGAATGAGACTCCAACTCAAAAAAAAAAAAAAAAACTGATGTGGCCAAGGACTACTTGGTTTCTGTAGTTCAATGTCTATCATAAAATGGCTTAGGAAGTCCTTTTCATTATATCTTCAAACAGAAGAACGATGTTTCCTTTTTTTTTTTGAGTTAGAGACTCACTCAGTCACGTAAGCTGAAGTAGCCACTCCAGCATCGACTTACTAGGCTCTGGTTATCCTTTTGCTTCAGCCTTCCCAATAGCTCAAACTATAGTTATGCGCAACCACCCCTGGCTAATTTTTGGTTTATTGTACAGATGAGGTCTTGCCATGTTTCCCGGGGTGGTCTCAAACGCACAGGCTCTAGCAATCCACTCACTTTGACCTCTCTAAGTGCTGGGATTACACGTTGAACCATCAAGCTCCTAGCCAGGCTTGGTGGCTCTGCCTGTAATCCCGTGCCTTGGGATGCTGAGGTGAGTGGATTGCCTGAGCCTGCGGGGTCGAGACATGCCTGGACAACATGGCGAGACCTCATCTCTACAATACATCAAAAAATTAGCTGGGTGTGGTAGCGCGTGCCTGTAGTTCCAGCTACTTGGAAGGCTGAATCAGAAGGCTTGCCAGAACCCAGCAGGTCAAGGCTGCAGTGGCCGGGAGTGGGCACGGCACTCCAGTCTGGGCGACAGTGAGACTCCAGCTCAAAAAAAGGGAAAGAATCTGCTATTGGTAATAAATTCTCTCAGGTATTTTTTGTTTCCTTGGAAGGTATTTGAAGTTAACTTTATTCATGAAAAATCCTGAGTGTTTAAAACCAAGTGTTGTGAGCTTCTGCTTAACACACCATGTGTTACTGCTCTCTCTATATGAGCAGTTGAGCTCTCTTGAGCCAATCAAGGAAATCAGAGAAAGCGAGTGTGTATTTGGCAAAAAGGTGGAGAGAAAAGGGTCTCAAGATACAGATCTTGAAGACATTCATCAGCTAAGAAGCACCACACCAGAGGAGTTAACAGCAGATGACTTGACGGAGGGGTGTATTTCCAACAGTGTCAGGTGACTAGAAAGAAGACAGAGAAGAGGTTGAGTGTGGTGACTGATGCCTGCAATCCCAGCAATTTGGGAGGCTGAGGTGAGAGTATTGTCTGAGTCCAGGTGTTCAAGAACAGCCTCTACAATAAATCAAAACAATAATTAGGCATGGTGCCACATGCCTGTGGTTCCAGGGACTCAGGAGGCTAAGGGGGAAGGATTGAGCCCAGCAGGCAAAGGCCGCAGCAGCCATGAGCCTTGCCACTGCACTCCAACATGGGTGACAGCGAGACTAACAAAAAGAAAAAGACAACAAATCAGCAGTGCCAAAAAACAATTCAGCATTACACAAGCTGACAGAATTGTTCTGATTACAGATTGCTTTGCAAATCTTCTATAACAGGTAACTCTCTACTATAGGGCACTAAAACTAAAACATATAGCAGAAGTAGAATGGGTGCCATATGGAAACTTTTTGAAAAATGTAAAAATGTCAAACAGAAATTAAAATGGGTTTCTGAAAGCTGCACCAAGTGTCCAGTCTCTCCTGCCTCCCTTCCATCTCTTCCGCCTCTGTCAACCAAGACAGCAAGACCAGGCTCTCCTATAGCAAGGAAGAACTTTATGATGACACAGTTTCATTTAATGAACAATAAAGATATACTTTCTTCATCATGATTTTCTATTTGTTTTCTGTTTTGAATTCACTGGATTCCTGTGCAGGTTTGTGACATGGGTATATTGTGTGGTGGTGAGATTTACGCTTCTGTTAAACTCACCACCCAAACAGGGAAGATGGTGCCCAAAAAGTAGTTTTTCAAGGCTTCGCTCCCTCCCTCCCCCTTCACCACTCCTCAGTGTTTGCTTTTCTCATCTTGATGTCTGTGTGTACCCAGTATTTAGCCCTCAATTATATGTGAGAACATGCAGTATTTGGTTTTCTCTTTCTGGGCTAATTTGTCTACATTGTTGTAAAATGACAATTTGTAATACACATAACGTATGAAGTATGTTAGTGAAGTGTTTATGTAGAATCCACATGCAGAATCAATGCCACTTCATCATGTCTTTGGGTATCTTCAGTCTTTTACATAGAGCCACCAACTCCCTCTAAGAAAAATATTTGCTGGGCTTGGTGGCTCAGCCTGCAATTCCAGCACTTTGGGAGGCCAAGGCCAGTGGATTGCCTGAGCCTGCGGGTTTAAGACCCGCCCAGGCTACCTGGCGTGATCTCGTCTCTACAATAAATTAAAAATTAGCCAGGCATGATAGTGCATGCCTGTAGTTCTGGCTACTTGGAAGGTTGAGGTGGAAGGATCACCTGAGCCCAGCAGGCTGAGGCTGGGCGACTGGAAGCGTGTCACTGCCCTCCAGTCTGGGTGACAGAGTGAGACTCCAACTCAAAAAAAAAATTTATAGTTAATTATGAAACATTTATTACACACTAAAAACTGTTTTCTTTCTGTTTCCTTTGATAGTCAGAACAATACAGACAAAGTCAAAGGAACCCCTTAACTTATCAAATTTTTTTTGAGTTGGAGTCTCACTC
This sequence comes from Carlito syrichta, assembly GCF_000164805.1. NCBI lineage: Eukaryota > Metazoa > Chordata > Mammalia > Primates > Tarsiidae > Carlito > Carlito syrichta. The sequence goes on from NW_007234838.1 coordinate 13,588, forward strand.
TGTCACCCAGACTGGAGTGCAGTGGCCGCTCCTGGCCACCACAGCCTCGACGTGCTGGGCTAGGGCGATCCTTCTGGCTCAGCCTTCCGAGTAGCTGTAACTACAGGCATGCGCTACCAAGCTTGGCTAATTTTTTGATTTATTGTAGAGAGGAGGTCTCGCCAAGTTGCCCAGGCGGTTCTTGAACCCGCGGGCTCAGGCAATTCACTCACCTCAGCCTCCCAAAGCACGGGATTACAGTCTGAGCCACCAAGCCCGGCTGACTTATCAAATTTCCCTGTATTTGGAAATATCATGGGATATTTCCAAATATCCCCTGAACAAATTGGCCCAGTAAAATCAATAAAATTCTACAAAGCGTCTTCAGTGGTATTCTTCAGTTGAGAACAAACATGGAAAGTATTCATTGAAATGTAACAAGGCCAGGCTCTGGCTCACCCTGTAATCCCAGCACTTTAGGAGACCATGGCGAGTGGATTGCCTGAGCTGGTGGGTTCAAGACCAGCCCGGGCAACTTGGTGAGACCACATCTCTACAATAAATAAAAAAAATTAGCCAGACTTGGTGGCACTTGTCTGTAGTTCCAGCTACTTGAAAGATTGAAGCAGAAGAATTGCCTGAGTCCAGTATTTGGGGCTACCGTAGCCAGGAGCATGTCACTGCCCTCCAGCCTGGGTGACATAGCAAGACTCCAACAGCAACAAAAAATTACTTGAAATTTCTAAGTAGGCTAAATAATGAACAGTGTAAGAACCTGAAAGAGTGTATGGCCTGGTGGACTGGGTGGGTCATCATGAGTCCTCCCAGACATGGAGCCCACTCATGACATGACACAGATGAGAGGCAGAAGAGTGGAGAACATTTCCCCACCTAGTCCTTTCTCTGACCATGGCCTCCTGTGAACATCTAGAATGCATTATTTGCCAGAGAGGATCGAGGACTGGCCAGTCGGAGGCACCCAGGGAGGGAGTAGGGTGCAGGAACTGACCCTTTAGGGGAACTCTTTCCAGTGTGGGTCCCACCACTGTGCCTACAGCACTGTATGAGGCTGTTCCTGTTTGACCTGCAGGAGTTCTTTCAGGTCAGTTTATCCTGGACCTGGGCTTTGGAGGATGACATGGCACTGAGGCACCTTCAAATCTCCAGGGCTCAGCTGAGAGGGAGAGAGTGTGATCACTCCCTGAGTTTAAGTCCAGCCCCAAGTCCACTCCCATTTCACCTTCTGGGGCAATGAAGACTTGAGCACAAAGGCCCCACTAATTGATCTCTCTGGGCTTTTATCCCCTTCTTCTACTCTACAAACCTACTAGAAACAGGTCAGCTGGGCCCCAGGTTTTATGGAACATATCTCAGAGACAGGGCAAAGGATGAGACTAGACCCTCCAAGTCCCTCTGCCAAACTCTTCTGCACCTGCCTTTGAAAGTACCTGAAAGAGACCAGAGTGGTCACAACCATCTGTGCGAGCTGATGCCAATAGCCCCAGAAAGCAGCAGGTAATCCTTCAATCCCAAATACTCGCCTTCCCACGGGTGGCAGCACAACATGCCCTGAACAAGGGAGTGGAAAAAATTAAAGTCTCAGACCCAGGCAGAATTTGGGAGAGGCCCAGTTGGGACCACAGTCTAGACCCAGATATCAGACTTCAGTTGAGTGTGGCAATATTCACTACCTCAGAGGGCAGGGGGATTCAATGCCTAGGAAAATCACCCCACAGTGTAGACAATTCCATGTTAGAGTGGCATAGGAGCTTGGGTAACAATGAAGATCTCTCCCACCAGAGTTCTTTACTAGGCCTGAAGGTGAGGTAGAGTAGCCCTGGGGTGAGGGCATGATGCAGGGAGCCCCAAGCCCATCCAAACCTTAGGACACCAATCACTGGAGAAGGCTGAGGTGTTCGAACAGCAACAATGTCCCAGGCTGCACACACCCTTACCTCTGGGTTCAATTTCCCTCATGGGTGTCTTTAGTGTTAGAACAGGGTGCCATATAGAAAACCCAAGAATTCCAGGAACCAGGGTCCATGGGGCCACCCTGTGAGGGCCAGATGAGCTCAGTGAGGAAGCTGATCAAGGTAGATAGCCTGGCTCTTCCCAGCCCACCAGCTCAGCTCTAGAAAACAGCAGAGCAAGCTGAGTGCAGTGGCTCATGCCTATAATCCCAGCACTTTTGTTGGTTGAGGTGAGAGAATTGCCTGAGTCCACGAGTTGGAGACCAGCCAGGGCAACGTGGTGAGAGCTTTTCTCTGCTATAAATAAAAAAATTAGCTGGGCATGGTGACATGTGCTTGTGCTTCAGCTATTTGAAAGGCTGAGGTGGAATGATGAACTGAGCCTAGCAGGCCAAGGCTGCGGTGGCCAGGAGCATGCCACTGCACTCCAACCTGGTTGACAGAGTGAAATTACAATCCCCTCAAAAAAGCCATGTGGTAGCACCCTTCAATCTGGAGTCCTCTCCCAATATCTCCTTGCTGGCCTGATCCCAAAGTTAAGGCAAAACTTTAGGTTGGGGCTTCCATAGATTGCAGGGAAGTAGTCTGCTTTCTGGGGGCCTGGAGTCTCAGGTGTGGCCAACATACCCCTGGCTCAAAATTGACCATAGTTGTTTGGTGATTTCCTTCTAAAATTTGTTCTCAAAGCTCCCCACGCATCTGGAGATCATACGCCAATGTTTTCCATGGTACAGCTTTGAACAAGGATGCCGAATTCCTGTTTTTTCCAGATCTTCCCTTTGAGGTTAGTACCACAGGACAGCCTCACCCTGCTACCCCACTGGGGCTCCAACACCAGGACCTGTCCAGTTCACTAAATCTGAGTTATCCCTCTCCCTTATGGTGACAGCTGCATATTAACTTTCTTATGGGAAAGTGACACACATGGCACAGAAAAACTCAGGGCAGCACCCAGAAAGCTGCTCCAAGTCTCCACATAGCTCCTCAGTCTGTGAAATTAATGTCAACAAGGAAGCTGGACACTTGGAACCTCTAGATGCATAAAGTCTTAGCCAGTCAGCAGCATGTCTTGGTCCTCATGCAGGTCAATCTGTGTGACAGTGTCTTTCTTACAGGGCACAAGTCTTAACACTGAAGGACCCAACTTGGCCTCAACCTGACTTCTGGGAGAAAATGTGATTTAGGGACACCTAGGATGATCATACAGGGAAACTGGCACTGACCAAAACTAGAATTTGGTCCAAGGCAGGGTGAGAACCCTTGGAATGGTGTGTGGGTACCTGGGGCCCACTCATGCCCAGCAGGGCCAAACCAGTGATGTCACCAGGCTTGAAGAGCAACCAGGACATCGATGAGGGTGAGCAGAAACCCGCAGACCAGTCATCAACCTTATCCACTCAAGGAGGCAGTAATGGCTGAACTTCCATGCCCTGAATGTCCATTACCTGATCTCCAATGAGGCAGAAGTCTGGGTCCAAGTGCACAGTCCTGGGGCCATGATTTCAGGATGTGGTACATGCTCCAGATTATAGGAATGATGAAAATTTTCAAGTGTGGGCCCAGGAAGCCAAGTCTGTAGGTCTGCCATACTTGGTGGGTTCTTTCATGGTTAGAAATTAAAAATGTGGCCTCACTTTGTACAAAGATGCTCTATGGTGGGGACAAGAGCTGCATACAGGAAAATAATTCCTGACTATGCAAGAATAGGACTTAGCTGCATCTCACTGTCAGTAGTCTATCCACTTTTTTTCATCTGGCTGCTGACAGATCCTTTTTTTTTTTAGTTGGAGTCTCATTCTGTCAGCCAGACTAGTTGACAGTGCCAAACCTTCCACTCAGCCTTCCAAGTATCTGTAACTACAGGCACACCCCCCCAACACCCAGATACTTTTGTTATTTTTTATTGTACACACAAAGTCTCACCAAGTTGCCTGGGCTGGTCTCAATCCCCCGGTTTCAGGCAGGATTCTCCATTTTTTGTTGAGTCTGCAGCTACTGAAAATCATCCAGTTCCTTTTTCTTATCTCATTGTGCTTCCAGGAGAACAACAACAACAAAAAATTATTCTAGCAAATGAATTCTCAGCAGCCGCTCCTGCAGCCTGCTCTGCACAGTGCTTTCTTTGTACAATAGGGAGTGTCCAGATCTCTCCAAACTGATAGAGATGAGTTCTTACAATAGTAAATAACCAGATCTATCCTTCTGGAGGGACATGGGTTCTAAGACCTGACTCAGTTATGGGGTCATCCAGATCCCCACAACATTCTTTGAGAGGTCTAGATAATATGTGGTTGGGAGTCAATTTTAGAAGCTTATCTGCTCCAGGATCATTGATTGCATAACTTGAGTCTTTTCTATTTTCTATTTTTTTTTTTTTTTTTTTGAGTTGCAGTGCCATTCTGTCACCCAGGCTGGAGTACAGCGGCATGCTCTCGCCCACCCCAGTGCCAACCTGCAGGGCTCATTTGATCCTTCGTCCTCAGTCTTCCAAGTAGCTGAAACTACAGATAAGCAATACCAAGTGTTAGGGTACTGGAGGACAGGGTGAGGGCAGAGAGGTGCAGGGAGGCACGCAGCACTGCCGGGGCTGGCAAAAGGAGGTGTGCACTGGGAACCCAGAGATTTGAGTAAATTGCAAAGAATTGCAACACACAGAGGTGAAAGAAGAAAAGATTTATTTAAGATAAGTTCACCCCCCACAGACAGGTGAGTATGGACTTTTAGACCCCAGGTCTTGGCTTAAATCCTTTATCTGGAGATGTTGGTCGTGACTGCACATGACTACCCATGACTTCCATATCGACCACCTGTGGATGTCTTGGAGATCCTGTGACACAGAGACCCATTAATGTTCACCCACATTATCATAGCCCCTAGAGAAGGGA
>NW_007234839.1:0-8308 GCF_000164805.1 Carlito syrichta
CACACCCGGCTGATTTTTGATTTATTGTAGAGATGCGGTCTCACCAAGTTGCCCAGGTGGGTCGCAAACCCGCGGGCTCAGGCAATTCATTCACCTCAGCCTCCCAAAGGCGCGGGATTACAGGCTGAGCCACTGAGCCCGGCCAAACTTACATTGCAAATTGGTACATTCTCTCATTATTATTCTCATTGTGTTTTACAAATAAGCAAACGTTTAGCACATCAGATGTAAATCAGGTATTTTGTAATTTCTAACATTCCACAGTAAATCATGAGCTGCAAAAAATTACTGAAATAATTTTATTTTTGCAATTCTTGCATTTAGTGCATAGTTTTAAGTTTATCTCAATTCTGTTCATCATTTACTGCAGAGAAAAAATCTGATCCTTAACCTTAATTTATTAAAAATTGATAAATGAACAGAAAATTATAGCAATATATAGCCACCAATAAGCATGTACCAAAGTAGTAGCTGCAAAAAGTAATTCTTTTTTGTTTAAATTTCTGATTGTATGGTGACTCTCAGCCATAAATGAGAAACCTGATGGAGACAAAGTTCTTTCTCAGGGTCCTAAGCTTTTTATTTTTATACCTCAAGTTTCTTCATTGTCAAATGCAGTGGGTCTAATCTCCCTACTGGCCAAGAACAGTAGAAAATAGAGCAGTAGCATGATGGATTCAGAAATATCAAAACCATTGCTAGGTGGATTCATGACTACAGAATTGACTTCATTCATTAGCATAATCGCTTATAGGTGTGATTTTAAGCACTGAAAAACAACAAATATATGAATATCTCCCCAAATGTTCATATTCTGCTGAATCTGCATATTCCTTTGTTGTAAACACGAGAAAGACATCTGGCATAATGTTTTACAGAATTGAAATATAACTTAAAGGGGCTATAATTTCTATATATTCTTATTCCTTCATTATTATTGTGTTGTCATTAATATATTATCTAAACACTAATCTTGCTTCTCCTCTCATGTTATCTTCATCTTTTTTTCTGCTTAAAAATTCACAAAGTTATTCAGAAGTATGGTCAGAATTTGTCCAAAGTAACCACAATATATAGCTTTCTAAGAAGAGCAGACATTATGATATCTGTCCCCTAGCTTTGACAAGAAAAATCATTTCACCTATGACTGAATTGCTTCTCAGTCCACAGTTAGTCTGTCCCATTCTGTGTCTCTGATAAAATGTCATTTCTATTCTCTTATTAGATCCATTGGCTAACATGCTGTATGATTTACAGATGGTAGAGTTAGAAAAAGATAACAGGATTTATTGTTCTTTCAGAAAAAAAATAAAGCAATAGTTTTGGAGAAGGTACAAGGTGAAAGAAAGCACTATACCCTCTCTGGTTTTTTCACCACTCCAAAACAATTTAGGGGTTGGTCACATGTAACACCATTAGTTTTATAGTAGTTCATAGAATTGTTGGTTTTGTAGTGGGTATCTTCCATTTAAACCTCTTGAGCCTCTCTCTTGAAACCTGGTATAAATTTTGGGTGAATGATTGGAATTAAAATATTTTGTGACATACTCAGTTGTCCTTAGATATCTTGTCTCTATGCCACAAGTCAAGCTTATGTTTTTGTCTCACCGACTTACTGTACTTTGTCCCACATTTCCTCTGATAGTATGAATTGTAGGTCAGGGCCTGCCTTAGGGCACTATCCTGACTATAATCTTGTCATAATATTGCCACGATCATCTGCTCTTCTCTGATCATGTGATATTTTTAAAATTCTCTATGGCAGATTTTCTCAGTGTTGGCCCTATCAACATTTGGGAGTGAATAATTCTTTGTTTGGGGTGGGAGAGAGAGTGAGCTGTCATGTGCATTGCAAAATATTTAGCCATATCTCTGGCTTATACTCACCCAAATTAAAGTGGCTCTACTCCCCTCATTGCCACAATCACAACAGTCAAGAATATCCCTACATACTGCCCCAAATGTCTCCCCAGAGAAAAAAAAAAATTCCCCTTGTTGAGAAACCCTGCTCTATGGTGGTGGTTTTGCTATCTCACAAAAGAGACACTTCTTATCATTTAGCTGAGTTTCTTCCTTCAGCTTTTCTAATCTATCTACATCAATCCTCCAAAACATCTAGATAGTAGCAAGCATATTTCTTCTCAGATGACCAATGTTTAAAAGTATAATTAGCACACTCAAGAACGTTGAGTTCCTTAACTTCCTATGCCTTTTTCCCCCCACAAGGACTAAACAGGCATCCAAATGGATAATCATTTTACTTTCATTAAATAGTAACAGTAATTAAATCACCTCAAGCTCTTAGGTCAAATACCTCAGATTGTATCTTTAATTCCAGACAAAACTCTAGACATCTTCTCAGATATACAGATTCTGTTATCATCTTGCCTTACTATACAAAGTCTGCATATATGTCATCTATTTGGGCTTGAATTTCACTTGCCATTGGAACAGTTACATTCTTCTAATTTCAAAATAATCCTCAGTACCCATTTAAACAGAGTCCACCTTAGAGTTAAGACATTTTAACTGCGGTAGAAAACAGCACACGACACATCTAATAATCAGGTTTCGGTACTGTATCTTTGCTAGGGTGGAAGAGGCAGATGTTCACAGGGCATGAAAGCACTAGAGACTACTGACAGAGACTTTGAAGAGGACAAATGTGTGTGTGTGTGTGTGTGTGTGTGTGTGTGTGTGTGTGTGTGTGTGGTGTGTAGGAATGTTTCTCATTCATGAATATAAAACTTTCTAAGCTTATTTTTCCTGCCACTATCTACTGCTTATGTGCAGAATTTTCTGCCTTTCAAAAGAAAAGGCATTCTTGTAGCTCTTTGCACAATCTATTCTCCTGTAGCAAGCACAATCATTTACATGTTTGTAAAACTTTTCAATATTGTTATGGGTGGAAAACACTGGGATGCAATGTTCTTGCACATCAATTTTTTTGTCTCTTTTAAAAGTCAGATCTCTCATTAAGATTACACCATTTATTTGTGAGCACAAATGATGAAGGAAGTTTATTCTATATTTTGGAAGAAAAATGGCCAGTATATCATTACATTGATTGCAGATAAGGAGGCTACATGATGAAAATGTAGAAGAGTCTCTGGATATAACTGGGAAAGTAAGAAGTAGGACCAAGGACATGGAAAGAAGAAAGGGTATCTAAAGCCAATTGACTATGTTATGAAAAAATGAATTCAATTAGTCTTGACACTTAGAAAGAATATTTTATTTTTTAAAGGCAGGGTGAGAGTTTGAAAAGACATCTAGATTTTTAACTAGTACCAGTTCAACAACAACAACAAAAACAAAACTATGCCAATCTCCTAATCTCTGTCAACTTGAATATGTCACCTTGCTTAGAAAAAGACTCTTTGGACTTCCGGCAAGATGGTGACGGGGCAGCTTGGTCTTTGAGACCCTCCATAGAGGAGAACACAAGGACACTGTGGTTCTCTCCCCAGAGGTTGCAGATCCCATCATTGGCAGCCTGCTCTTCACACAGAGCTCGGCCGTAGACATCGCTGAGGCATCACCACGGTCTGGCCAGCTAGTGCAGCTGCCACTGCTGCTGCCACAGCCACTACCACGACAGCCATTCCACATCACACCACCAGTGCCTGAGGCAAGCTGCCACCACTGCCGCAGCTGAGGCAGCCATTACACATCACACCGCCCGTGCCTGAGGCAATCCGTGACTTCAGACCTTGAAGCCCCTGTGAGCAAGATCTGCTGAGGTCGCTGCTGCCACTACTGCCTCTGTGATGTCCTGCCAGGTCGTGGTTCTCTTCCCATGTGCCTTGAGGCACATCTGACTCTGAAGAAATACAAAAGATCTTTAGAGACTATTACGTACACTTGTATGGAAACAAACTTGAAAACCTTAAGGAAATGGAGGACTTTCTGACATCACACAACCTGCCTAGGTTGAAACAAGAAGAAATTGAGACCCTAAATAGACCAATAACAATCAAGGATATTGACTATGTAATAAGAAAACTGCTTACAAAATAAAGACCTGGACCAGATGGCTTTCCAGCAGAATTCTATAAGACATTTAAGGAGGAGCTGATACCAATCCTACTGAAGGTATTCCAGGCAATTGAGAAAGATGGAACTTTCCCCAAACCATTTTATGAAACTAACATCACATTGACACTCAAGCCAGGTAAAGAGCCTACAAAGAAAGAGAACTACAGGCCAATATCTTTGGTGAACATAGATGCTAAAATCCTCAACAAGATCCTAACAAACAGGATTCAACAACACATCTCAAAAATCATTCATCATGATCAAGTAGGCTTCGTCCCTGGGATGCAAGGCTGGTTCAACATTCGTAAAACCATAAATGTAATTTAAATACATCAACAGATGCCAAAACAAAAACCACATGATTATATCATTAGATGCAGAAAAAGATTTGATTATATCCAGCACCCCTTCTTGATAAAAACCCTTGAACATCTAGACATATGGAGAACATACCTCAAAATAGTAAAAGCCATCCACAAGAAACCCACAGCCAACATACTCCTAAATGGACAAAAATTGGAAGCATTTCCCCTGAAAACTGGAATACTACAAGTATGCCCACTCTCACCCCTCCTGTTCAGTATAGTATTGGAAGTCCTGGCTAGAGCAATCAGAGAAGAGAACGCAATCAGGGGTACCCAAATAGGAAAATAGGAAGTCAAGTCATCTCTCTTTGCAGATGACATGATTGTGTACCTTGAAAACCCAAGAGAATCTGTCAAAAACCTCCTTACACTGATAATGGACTTTGGCAAAGTCTCAGGATATAAAAAAAATGTACAAAAGACAATCACATTTCTTTACACCAATAATAAACAAACAGAAACCCAAATAAAAAGCACAATCTCAATCACAATAGTCACACACACAAAAAAATACCTTGGCATCTTCCTAACCAGAGACGTGTAAGATCTTTACAACAAAAACTACAAAACACTGCTCAGAGAAATCAAAGATGACACAAACAAGTGGAAAATATCCCAGCCTCATAGATTGGAAGGATCAACATTGGGAAGATGTCCATCCTACCTAAGGCAATCTACAGATTTAATGCAATACCCATCAAATTACCAGGAACATTCTTCTCAGACCTAGAAAAAACAATACAGGAATTCATATGGAAACATAAACAACCAAGAATAGCCAGAGCAATCCCCTGCAAAAAAAAAGCAGGCAGTATCACTTTAACAGACTTCAAACTTTACTATAAAGCTACAATAATCAAAACAGCTTCGTATTGGTACAAAAACAGGCCTATAGACCAATGGAATAGATTTGAGATTCCAGAAGCTAAACCACAATTTCTCAAGCCAACTCATCTTCGAGAAAGCCTCCACCATCTACCACTGGGGAGAGGAGAACCTATTCAGTAAACGGTGCTGGAAAAACTGACTGACCACATGCAGAAGACTCAAACAAGACTCCTATATGTCCCCATACACAAAAATTAACTCTAAATGAATCAGAGACCTAAATGTAAAACCTCAAACCATAAGAACCTTAGAAAATGCAGGATATATTCTTATGAGAATTGGAACTGGCATTCAATTCCTGAACAAAACCCGAAACCCACAGGCCATAAGAGATAAGATAGACACATGGGACCTCATTAAACTGACAAGCTTCTGAAAATCCAAAGAAACCATCAAGAGAGCAGGAAAACAGCCCAAAGACTGGGAAAAAGTATTTGCCAACTCCAGGTTCGACAAAGGTTTAACATCTTGGATCTACAAGGAATTCAAACGTGCTGAGAAGAAAAAAACAAACAACCCCATTATAAAGTGGGCAAAACCAAACAAACCCATTATAAAGTGGGCAAAAGATGTGAACAGACACTTCTCAAAGGAAGACATCTGAGCACTTCTGAAAGGAAGACATCCAACAGACACATGAAGAAATGTTCAACCTCACTAATCATCAAGGAGATGCAAATCAAAACCACACTAAGATACTACCTAACTCCAGTCAGAATGGCAATTATCAATAACTCAAAAATAACAGTTGCTGGAGAAGGTGTGGTGAAAAGGGAACACCCCTACACTGTTGGTGGGAGTGCAAACTAGTGCAACATCTATGGAAAACAGTGTGGCTATTCCTAAAAGTTCTAAATATCGACCTCCCATATGACCCTGCAATCCCCCTACTGGGAATATAGCCTGAAGAACTCAAATCACTCTATAAAAAAGATACCTGCACAAGTATGTTTATCGCAGCATTGTCCACAATAGCAAGAACCTGGAATCAACCATACTGTCCATCAAAAGAGGACTGAATTAAAAATATGTGGTATATATACACGATAGAATACTACGCAGCCATAAAAAAGAACAAAATGATGAACTTCGCAGCAACCTAGATGGATACTAGAGTCAATAATATTGAGTGACCTCTTACAGAAACAAAGATCTTAGTATCACATGTTCTCACTCATATAGTGGACCTTGAACATCCATCGTAATACTATAAGAAAAGGACTGACAGTGGTGGGAAACTATGGGGGGGAGGGGAAGGGAGGTGGGATTAACGGTAGTCAATATCTGTCTGGGGATGGGGAGACACGCCTTATCAACAAGGGTGCCTGAATGAAACATATTTGTATACCTAACCCTTAATTGTATCCCACAATATCAAAATAAAAAATATTGATAAAAAATAAAATTGATTAATTAATTAATAAAAGAAAAAGACTTTTTGCAGATTGGATTAAGTCAAGGTTTTTAAAAGGGAAGATTAGGGGATCAATATAATCAAGGGTCTTTATTAGAGAAATTGGGAAAGTATACTTCAGAGTGGAGATGTGACAATGGAAGCACATGTTGGAGGGATATGTTTTAAAGACAAGATATTGAAGGCAAGCCAAGAACTGCAGGTCGACTGGGCAACAGGGAAAAGGAGAGATTCTTTCCTGGAGTCACCAGATAGAAACAATCTTGCTGACACCTTGATTGGGTGCCCTTATTACAGTTCTGATTTCAAGAAATACAATAAATTTAATTTTAAAACTTGTGGTAACTTGCTGTAGCAGTAAGACAAAATGAATGCAGTAAAAATAATTATTTTCATTATTATAGACCTAGTGTGAGCCATTTTTACTTTCAGTGGACATTATTCTTTTTGCTTGTTTGTTCTGTTTAAAAATATGTATAGTATTGAGTTAGCAATACCCTCAATTACTAAACTATTGAAGACCTACTTGGGGTTATTTCATTGAGTTCTAGTTTAGTTTTTCACTCTGATTGCTAGTCTGTTCCAGATGCTCCCCACCATTGGCATATATTTTAATTGATTTGACCTGTGTCCTTGGGAATGGATTCTGTACTATATACCAATTATATTTTGTTTATTTGTTCTTCATATGTCAAAAAAGTTCCAACTCCCAAATATTATAAGTAATGTTAATATCATATTTGAAATTTCCATTTGGGAGTGCCATTTTAAAGCCTTAGGTTATAAGCTTATTTCATTCTATAACCTGTTGCCTAATTGTTCTCCAATGTAGCTACATAAGTCAATACTTCATTTTAGTTCGTAAAGATTCCTACTTTCACCCACATCCTTATAATAATTTGGTATGGTTTGACCTCTAATTCTTATGAATTTGAAACATGCATGATGCCTATTTTTTTATTTTCCTTTTCCTTTTCCTGATAGCTAACAAGGCTGAATGTCTGGATCCATGTGCCTATCGTTCAATGGCCATGAAGCATAGGACAGCAAACAGAGGCAGAGCCTTGAGGTTAAAGAATAATGAAGGAGGCTGGGTCATGGCCTGATTCTAATGCTGATTCCCTAGGCTGGAAAAAACAAAGAAGAAACAACAACAACAACAAAACACATATTGCTCCTAAGAGATGAGGTATTTTCTGTTGTCGGTGGGAGGTCAAATGAAGCTGTTCCAGAGTACATACCCTGTAGAGGACCCAGCTATTCCCAGAAGAAACAGACTTGGGCCTGGATCGGAAGTCTAGAGAGTGAGACCATCAAGATTAGTAAGAAAAGAATTCCTGACAAAGGCCAGGGGCTGTGAAGCCAAGATTTCTCTCTTCTCCCTAAGGAATGAAAAGTGTAAAGGCGAGTGGCCAAAGAGACATGTCTCATGGCCAAATGTCTTAGACTGCTCTCAGCAGCAGGGGAAATTCAATAAATGTTAGATTTGTATGAATTTATGAATGGTCTCAAATCCACACCTACATAGCAACTTATTAAAAGTTATGTCCATAAAAAAGGTTAATAGTCTACTAAAATGATAATAACCCTTTATTATTTTCTG
>NW_007234840.1:0-3678 GCF_000164805.1 Carlito syrichta
TATGTCAACTAGGTAGCTAGTTAAGGCAGTTGGCTAGCTAGATAGTTAGATAGGTATCTACATGGTTAAGACAGCTAGTTAAGGCAGCGGGCTAGCTAGATAGCCAGCTGGTTAAGTAAGCTAGTTAAATCAGCTTGCTAGCTAGTAAAGTCAGCGAGTTAAGTCAGCTGTCTAGCCAGTTGCCTAGTTGAGAAGATAGCTAGCTAAGACAGCTGGCTAGGCTAGGTAGTTAGCTAGCTTTTTCAGTAACCTAGTTAAGTCAGCTCACTAGCCAGCTGGTTAGCTTGGTAGCTAGGTAGTTAAGTCAGCTGACAAGACATTGGGCTACATACGTAGCTAACTAGTTAAGTCAGCTGGCTATCCAGCTGGCTAGCTAGATAGCTAGGCAGTCAGGTCAGCCTGGTAGACAGCTGGCTAGCAAGTTAAGTCACCTAGATGAGTCAGTTACCTAGACATCTGACTAGCCAGATTGCTAGCTAGTTAAGTCAGATGTCTAGCCCGCTGGCTAGCTAGTTGAGTCACCTAGCTAAGACAGTTGCCTAGCCAGCTGACTAGCAAGGTAGCTTGCTGCTTAAATCAACTGGCTAGACAGCTGGCTAGTTAGTTAAATCACCTAGTTAAGTCAGCTGGCTAGCCATCTAGCTAACTACATAGCAAGCTAGTTAATTCAACTGAATAGCAAGCAGGCCAACTATTTAAGTCGACTAGTTTAATCAGGTAACTAGCCAGCTGGCTAGCTAGATAGTGAGACAGTTAAGTCATTTGGCTAGCCAGCTGGCTAGCTAATTAAGTCAGCTAATTAAGTCAGCAGGCTAGCCAGCTAGGTAGCAGGATTAAGAGCTAGTTAAGTCAGATGGTTAGCTAGCTGGCTAACTAGTTAATTCAGCTAGTTTATTCATCTGGCTAGCCAACTGGCTAACTGGTTAAGTCAACTAATTAAATCAGCTGGCTATCCAGCTGGCTAGCTATGTAGCAAGTTAGTTAAGTCAGCTGCTTATCCAGTTGGCTAGCTAGTTAATTTCAGCTACTTAAGTCAGCTAGCTAGATAAGTCACCTAGTTAATTCAGCTGGATAGTCAGCTGGCTAGCTATGTAGCTATGTACGTAGCTATGTAATTATGTAGCAAGCTAGTTAATTCAACTGCCTAGAAAACAGCCCATCTAGTTAAGTAAGCTAGTTAAGTTAGCTGGTTAGCCAGCTGGCTAGCTAGGTGGCTGGCAAATTAAACTGGCTGGTTAGCAGGCTGTTCAGGTAGTTGGACAGCTAGTTAATCCGGCTGGCTAGCCAGGTGACCAGCAAGGTGACTGGTTAGTTAAGCCAACTAACTATCTCACAGTCCAGCCAACCGGCTAGCTATTTACACCAGCTGGCTAACCAGTTGGACATCCTGCTAGCTAGCTAGCTGGCTGCCTAGGTAGCTAGCCTCCCATTTAGCTGTCTAACCAATCATGTAGCTAGCTAGTTAAGTCAGCTGACTAGCCAGCTAGACAGCCAACTATTTAGTCAGCTAGTTAAAACATCTAGCTAGCCAGCTAGTAGTCAATTCAGCTAGCAATCAGCTAACAATTCAACTAGATTGTTAACTAGCTACTCAGGTTGCTAGCTAGCTAGTTACTTAAGTCTGCTGGCTAGGCAGTTATCTAATCAGCTAGATAGTTAAGTCAACTAGCCAGCTAACTAGCCAATTACCTAGCTAGTTAAGTCAGATAGGTATATATCTAAATAGCTTGTTTGCTAGCTAGTTATGTCAGCTAGATAACCAGCTAGCTAGTAGGCTAACTAGTTAAGTCAGCTAGCAAATCAACTATTTACTTAGCTAACTAGCCGGCTAGCAACTCAGCTAGATAATCAGCTAAGTAGTGTGCTCCCTCGCTTCCATCAGGTTAGCTAACTAGTAGGTTCAGTCTCCTGCCAACTGGTCAACGAACTAGTAGCCTCGCTCATCAGCCAAGAGGTGAAGTAACTTGTCAGCTCGATTAAAGGCCAACAGGTCAGCTAACTAGTTGTTTGCTCGCCAGTCAACTAATTAAGTCAGCTCACCAGTCAGCTCACTCACTGGCTAACTAGTTATAACAGAGCAGGCATAGTCTCACTCATTGGCTGACTAGTTAATTCAGCTGACCAGTCGGCTCACTAGCCCACTGATTAGTTATGTCAGCTCAACTGTTGGCTCACTTGCCGGCCGACTAATTAAGTGAGCTAACTGGTCGGCCTACTAGCTAGAACAACTTAAGTAAGCTAAACAATCGGCCGTCTAGTGGGCCAACTTGTCAGTTGAGAAGTTAGGTCAGCTAAATAGTCAGCCAGCTTGTTAGGTCAGCTAACTAGTCAGTCAACTAGTCGACCGACTAATTAGGTCAGCAAATTGGTCACCCAACTTCTTAACCGAGCTAACTATGGAACCAACTCGTCAATCATCTATTTAACCAAGCTAAATATTCGGCCGAGTAGTCAGCCAACTTGTTAAAGCAGCTAACAAGTCATCCCAGTAGTCAGCTAACGTGTTAAAACAGCTAATTAGTCGGCCAAATCATCATCCAACAAGTTGTCACCTAGATCAATGTACATAGCTATGTAGTTATGTAGCAAGCTAGTTAATTCAACTGGCTAGAAAACAGCCCTAGTTAAGTCAGCTAGTTAAGTTAGCTGGTTAGCCAGCTGGCTAGCTAGGTGGCTGGCAAATTAAGCTGGCTGGTTAGCAGGCTGTTCAGGTAGTTGGACAGCTAGTTAAGCCGATTGGCTAGCCAGGTGACCAGCAGGGTGACTGGTTAGTTAAGCCAGCTAGCTATCTCACTGTCCAGCCAACCGGCTGGCTATTTACGCCAGCTGGCTAGCCAGTTGACCATCCTGCTAGCTAGCTAGATGGCTGCCTAGGTAGCTAGCCACCCATGTAGCTGTCTAGCCAATCATGTAGCTAGCTAGTTAAGTCAGCTGACTAGCCAGCTAGACAGCCAACTAGTTAGTCAGCTAGTTAAAACATCTAGCTAACCAGCTAGTAGTCAATTCAGCTAGCAAGTCAGCTAACAATTCAACTAGATTGTTAAGTTAACTAGCTACTCAGGTTGCTAGCCAGCTAGTTACTTAAGTCTGCTGGCTAGTCAGCTATCTAATCAGCTAGATAGTTAAGTCAACTAGCCAGCTAACTAGCCAATTACCTAGCTAGTTAAGTCAGATAAGTATATATCTAAATAGCTTGTTTGCTAGCTAGTTATGTCAGCTAGATAACCAGCTAGCTAGTAGGCTAGCTCGTTAAGTCAGCTAGCAAGTCAGTTATTTACTTAGCTAACTAGTTGGCTAGCAACTCAGCTAGATAATCAGCTAACTAGTGGGCTCCCTCGCTTTCCATCAGGTTAGCTAACTAGTAGGTTCGGTCTCCTGCCAACTGGTCAACAAACTAGTAGCCTCGCTCGCCAGCCAACAGGTCAAGTAACTTGTCAGCTCGCTTAAAGGCCAACAGGTCAGCTAACTAGTTGTTTGCTCGCCAGTCAACTAATTAAGTCAGCTCACCAGTCAGCTCACTCACTGGCTAACTAGTTATGGCAGAGCAGGCATAGGCTCACTCACCGGCTGACTAGTTTATTCAGCTGACCAGTCAGCTCACTAGCCCACTGACTAGTTATGTCAGCTCAACTGTCGGCTCACTTGCCGGCCGACTAATTAAGTGAGCTAACTGGTCGG
>NW_007234841.1:0-5146 GCF_000164805.1 Carlito syrichta
TCTCACTCTGTCGCCCAGACTGGAGTGCAGGGGCCGCTCCCGGTCACCGCAGCCTTGACCCACTGGGCTCCGGCGATCCTTCCACCTCAGCCTTCCGAGTAGCCGGAATTATAGGCACGGGCTACACGCCTGGGCTGATTTTTTATTTTTTGTAGAGATCGAGGTCTCGCCAAGTTGCCCGGGCGGGTCTCAAACCCGCAGGCTCAGGCAATCCACTCACCTCAGCCTCCCAAAGGCATGGGATTACAGGCTGAGCCACCGTTCCTGGCTGAAAATCAAATTTCAACATGAGATTTGGAGAGGTCAAAAAGCCATATCCAAACTACAGCAAGTAAACAGCAATACATTAATGGCAGGAGACTACAATATTCCACTATCAAAAAAGGCAAGATCATCCAGACAGAAAATCGATAAGGAAACAGAGGGCATGAACAACACTATAGATCAAATGGAACTAACAGACATATATAGAGCTTTCCATCAAGTAACAGCAGAATACACATTCATCTCAAATGGGTATGCAACATTCTTCTCCATAGACTGTATGTTAGGCCATGAAGCAAATCTTAATAAACTTAAGATGTTTGAATTTATGCCAAGTGTCTTTTGCAACCACAGTAGTATAAAACTAGAAATCAATAACAAGGAAAATGAAAAACTCACAAATATGTAGAAACAAACAACACACTCTTGAACAACCAATAAGTCAAAAGTGAAATCAAAAGGAAAGGTAAAATATAACTTGAGGTCGATAAAAATGGAAGCAAACATGCCAAAGCTTATTGGGTGCAGCAAAAGCAATTTTAAGAGGGACGTTTATAGCAACAAGCTACTAAATTAAGAAAGAAGAAAGAGCTCAAATAAACAAATCTATATCTCAAGGAACTGGTTAAGAGAAAAAAGAAAAAATTAAGCTCAATATCATCAGTAGGAAGAAACTAATAAGGATCAAGTAGGATTAAGAGAAAAAGAGACTAGAAGAACAATAGAAAATATCAATAAATTAAAAGGTTCTTTGGAGGACTTCTGGCAAGATGGCCACGGGGCAGCTTGGTCTGTGAGACCCTCCACAAAAGAGAGCACACATAAAGATTCTAGCTCACTCCTGCGGGTTGCAGCTCCCGTCATCAGCAGCCTGCTCTTCACACAGAGCTCAGCCACCACCACCACTCAAAGATCATGGTAGTCTGGGCCACCACCACTGCAGCCATTGCCCCACCCATGCCTGAGGTGACCCACGACTTCGGACCATGAAGCCCCTGCAAGCATGATCTGCTGAGATGGCCACTGCCGCTACCACCACTGCCACTGCTGCTGCCACTGCCATCACCATGCCACACCCCCCGCCAGGAGCCAGGGTCATGGAGCTCCTTCTGTGTACCCAGAGGCCGCTGCCACCACCACCTCTACCATTGCCTGCTCCCTCCCGTCCTGGGTGCCCTCTGACTTCCGCCCTGCCTAAAGATCAACTGGAGCAGTGAGATGGCACCACCTGCTGGGGATCCAAGGTAAAAATATAAAAATGGGAAAGACAGAAGCTTTTCCCCCTTGATAAATAGACAAGGCCACGTTTGAGTGATAGACTGGGCAGGGAGCCCAGATCTGAACTGCCCTTCACAGCAGGCCAGGGGCAACTGACCCTAACTGTGAACAAACCTACCAGCCTGCAAAGACAGCTAGAAATCAGAGCTGAAAGGACATTGGACGTAAAGGAAAAGACAAAGTGTGCTTGGTTGGTTCTGTTAGTTTACTGACTTTAATCTATTCCTTTTGTTTTGTTCTTTTTTTTATTTCTCTGTCAAAGTTCTAAAAGATAAACAATTTCAACCTAGAATAACCTACCCAGCCAAGCTAAGTTTCATCAGTGAGCGAGAATTAAAATCTTTCCCAGATATCCAATCCCTAAGAACCTATGCTGCCACCAAACCACCTCTACAAGAAACACTAAAGAAAGTACTAAACACAGAAGAAGAGGAAAAAAGAACAACAACGTTCTTCACAAGAATACAGGCAAAAGATTAAAAACAGACAAGAACCAACTCCAAAACCAAAAGAAAGACAACAAACAAACAGGAACAATAACAAAAACTCTATAAGAACTTTTTTATAGGGAACAACTCTCACATTTCAATAATTTGCCTGAATGTGAATGGACTAAATGCACCACTGAAAAGACATAGAATGGAAAAATGATAAAATATCACCAGGCAACAATTTATTGCCTTCAAGAGACTCGCCTCACTAGAAAGGACACTCACAGATTCAAAGTAAGAGGATGGGAAACAAAGTTTCAGGTGAATGGAACACAAAAGAAAGGAGGAGTCGCAATCTTAATCTCAGACAAAATATCCTTAAGCTATCAAAACTCAAAAACGATACAGAAGGCCACTACATAATGATAAAAGGTTCAATCCATCAACAAGAAATATCCATTCTAAACATATATGCATCCAACATAGGAGCACCAATTTTCATAAAGCATCTTCTAGGTAAACTAAAAAAAGATATCACTCCAACACCATCATAGCTGGGGACTTCAATACACCACTCACAACCCTAGACAGATCATCAAGACAAAAACATCAGCCACAAGATCTGGAACCTCAATGTGACACTCGGGCAAATGGACTTAATTGATACCTACAGAACACTCCATCCAATGACTACAGAATAGACATTCTACTCATCACCATATGGAACATACTCTAAGATTGACCACATACTTGGCCACAAATCCAGCATAAGCAAATTTAAAAAGATTGAAATTTTGCCATGCACCATCTCAGAACATAGTGGAATAAAAATAAACATCAACACCAACAAGGTTCCCTCAAAACCCACAAAGACATGGACATTAAACAGCATGATGCTAAACAATTCCTGGGTCAATGATGAAATCAAAACATAGATTAAAAGATACCTGGAAACAAGCAAAAATAAAGAAACATCTTACCAAAATCTCTGGGATGCCATGAATGCTGTAGTAAGAGGGGAATTCATATCTCTATGAATGCACATGAAGAAAATAGAAGGATCACAAATTAACAGCCTAATAAGCCACGTAAGGAAGCTGGAAGAGCAAGACCACCAATACCCTAACTTCAGCAGAAGAATCCAGATCACCAAAATAAAAACCCAAATCTGGGACATAGAAGACAAAAAGATAATACAAAAAAATCAATGAAACAAAAAGCTGTTCTTCGAAAGGGTAAACAAGATTGATGGTCCCCTAGCTAGACTGACCAAGAAAAAACGAGAAAAAAACCAAATAAGCATAATCAGAAACACAAAAGATGAAGTCACATCTGACCCTGAAGAAATACAAAAGATCATTAGAGACTACTATGTACACTTGTATGGAAACAAACTTGAAAACCATAAGGAAATGGAGGACTTTCTGACATCACACAATCTGCCTAGGTTGAAACAAGAAGAAATCAAGACCCTAAATAGACTAATAACAGTCAAGGTTATTGACTATGTAATAAGAAAACTTCCTCCAAAAAAAAGACAACCCTGGTCCAGATGGCTTTCCAGCAGAATTCTACAAGACATTTAAGGAGGAGCTGATACCAATCCTACTGAAGGTATTCCAGGCGATTGAAAAAGATGGAACTCTCCCCAAATCATTTTATGAAGCCAACATCACATTGATACCCAAGCCAGGTAAAGATCCAACAAAGAAAGAGAACTACAGGCCAATATCTTTGATGAACATAGATGCTAAAATTCTCAACAAGATCCTAGCAAACCGGATTCAGCAATACATCTCAAAAATCATCCATCATGACCAAGTAGGCTTCATCCCTGGGATGCAAGTCTGGTACAATATTCATAAAATCATGAATGTAATTAAATACATCAACAGATGTCAAAACAAAAACCACATGATCATATCATTAGATGCAGAAAAAGATTTTGATAAAAACCAGCACCCCTTCTTGATAAAAACCCAAGAACATCTAGGCATACATGGAACATACCTCAAAAAGAGTAAAAGCCATCTACGAGAAACCCACAGCCAGCACACTCATAAAAAGACAAAAATTGGAACCATTTCCCTTGAAAACTGGAACAAGACAAGGATGCCCACTCTCACCCCTCCTGTTCAATATAGTATTGGAAGTCCTGACTAGAGCAATCAGAGAAGAGAAGGCAATCAGGGGCATTCAAATAGGAAAAGAGGAAGTCAAGTTATCTCTCTTTGCAGATGACATGAATGTGTACCTTGAAAACCCAAGAGAATCTGTCAAAAGCCTCCTTGCACTGATAAAAGACTTTGGCAAAGTCTCAGGATATAAAATAAATGTACAAAAGACAATCACATTTCTCTACACCAATAATAAACAAACAGAAACCCAAATAAAAAACACAGTTCCATTCACAATAACCACAAAAAAATGAAATACCTTGGCATCTTCCTAACCAGAGATGTGAAAGATTTTTACAATGAAAATTACAAAACACTGCTCAAAGAAATCAAAGCTGACATGAACAAGTGGAAAAATATCCCATGCTCATGGATCAGAAGAATCAACATTGTGAAAATGTCCATCTTACCTAAGGCAATCTACAAATTCAATGCAATACCCATTAAATTACCAACAACATTCTTCTCAGACCTAGAAAAAACAACGCAGGAATTCATATGGAAACACAAACGTCCAAGAATAGCCAGAACAATCCTCAGCAAAAAAAAAAACAAAGCAGGTGCTATCACAATACCAGATTTCAAACTTTACTATAAAGCTACAATCATCAAAACTGCTTGCTATTGGTACAGGAACAGGCATAAAGACCAATGGAACAGAATTGAGATTCCAGAAGCAAAACCTCAATTTCTCAACCAATTTATCTTCGATAAAGCCCCCACCACCTACCACTGGGGAGAGGAGAACCTATTCAGTAAATGGTGCAGGGAAAACCACATGCAGAAGACTCAAACAAGTCCCCTATCTATCTCCATACACAAAAATTAACTCTAAATGGATCAGAGACCAAAATGTAAAACCTCAAACTATAAGAACCTAAAACCCGAAGCCCACAGGTCATAAGAGAGAAGATAGACAAGTGGGACCTTATTAAACTGACAAGCTTCTGCAAAGCCAAAGAAACCATCAAGAGAGCAGGGAGACAGCCTACAGAC
>NW_007234841.1:6076-13476 GCF_000164805.1 Carlito syrichta
GGGGAAACACCTCTTATCAACAGGGTGCCTGAATGAAACGTATTTGTATGCCTAACCCTTAACTGTACCACACAAAACCATAATAAAAAATATTGATTATTGATTAAAAAAAAAAGGAAGAAAATGCAGGACGGAAATTGGAACTGGCATCCAACTCCTGAACAAAACCTGAAACGCACGGGTCATAAGAGATAAGATAGACAAGTGGGACCTCATTAAACAGACAAGCTTAGGAAAGCCAAAGAAACCATCAAGAGAGCAAGGAGACAGCCCACAGACTGGGAAAAAGTATTTGCCAACTCCAGGTCTGGCAAAGGCCTAGCATCTTGGATCTACAAGGAACTCAAACGTGCTGAAAAGAAAAAACAAACCCCATAACAAAGTGGGCAAAAGATATGAACAGATTCTTCTCAAAGGAAGACATCCAAGCAGCCAACAGACACATGAAGAAATGTTCAACCTCACTAATCATCAGGGAGATGCAAATTAAAACTACAATGAGATACCACCTAACTCCAGTCAGAATGGCCATTATCAATAACTCAAAAAATAGCAGATGCTGGAGAGGGTGTGGTAAAAAGGGAAAACTTCTACACTGTTGATGGGAATATAAACTAGTGCAGGCTCTGTGGAAATCAGTGTG
The DNA here is from genome assembly GCF_000164805.1 of Carlito syrichta. NCBI lineage: Eukaryota > Metazoa > Chordata > Mammalia > Primates > Tarsiidae > Carlito > Carlito syrichta. Next base: position 6,720 of record NW_007234841.1, read on the forward strand.
GCAATTCCTAAAATCTCTAAAAATCGACCTTCCATATGACCCCGCAATCCCTCTACTGGGAATATACCCTGAAGAACTCAAATCTCTCTATAAAAAACTCAAATCTCTGCACATGTATGTTTATTGCAGCATTGTTCACAATAGCAAGATCATGGAACCAACCATACTGTCCAGCAAAGGAAGACTGGATTAAAAAAATGTGGTACATATACACAATGGAATATTACGCAGCCACAAAAAAGAACAAAATCATGAATTTCGCATCAACCTGGATGGAATTGGAGTTTATAATATTGAGTGATCTCTCACAGAAACAAAGATCTGAGTATCATATGTTCTCACTCAAAGTGGACCTTGAACAACTATCATAATACCATAAGAAAAGGGTTGACAGTGTCGGGAAACTAAGGGGGGGCAGGGAGGGGAAGGGAGGTGGGATTAACAGTAGTTGATATCTGTCTGGGGACGGGAGGGCACACCTCATCAACAAGGGTACCTGCACAATGAATGTTTGTATACCTAACCCTTAACTGTACCCCGCAATTTTAAAGTAAAAAATTTGTTTAAAAAATTGTTTTTTTGAAAAGATAAACAAAACTGAAAAGCCATTAGCTAGACTAAGAAAAAAAAGAGAAGACACAATTTAAAAAATTATAATTAAAAAGGAGGCATTAAAAATGTTACCACAAATATATAAATGATCATAAGAGATTAAAATAAACAATTATATGGCAACAAATTGGCTAACCTAGAATAAATTGACAAATTCCTAGAACAAGCAAGCTAGCAATAATGAATCATAAAGAAATAGAAAATCTGAATAGACCAATAACAAGAAGTTATATTAAATCAGTTATTTTTTAAAAATCAAAACAAACAAACTTCTAACAAAGAAAGGCCCAGGACCTGATGGTTTCACTGCTGAATTCTGTAAAACATTTTAAAAAGAATTAATGCCAATCTTTTCCAAACCCTCCCAAAAACTGGAAGAGGAGGGAACACCTTCAAACCTGTTTTAAAAGCCCAGCATTTATCCGATTAAAAAAACAAAGAAGCAGACTCGGTGGCTTAGCCTGTAATCCCACGCCTTTGGGAGGCTGAGCCTGCGAGTTGGAGACCCGCCTAGGCAACTTGGCTAGACCTCATCTCTACAATAAATCAAAAATCATCTGGGCATGGTAGCGCGCGCCTGTAGTTCCAGCTATTTGGAAGGCTGAGGCGGAAGGATTGCCGGAGCCCAGCAGGTCAAGGTTGCGGTGGCCGGGAGCGGCCACTGCACTCCAGTCTGGGCGGCAGAGTGAGACTCCAACTCAAAAAAAAAAAAAAATTTTTTTTTTAATTAAAAACCAAAGAAAGACACACACACAAAAAGAAAATTATAAGTCAATATTCATAAAATTCTCAGCAAAATATCAGGAACCTGAATTCAGTAGTACATTAAAATAATTCTATACCATAAGTTTGTGGAATTTTTTTTCCAGGGATTCAAGGTTAAATCAACATTTGCAAATCAATAAATGTGATATGTAACATTAACAAAATGCAAAGCAAAATCATATGATCATGTAAATAGATAAAGAAACATTGTTGACAAAAATTTAGCATTCTTTCATGATAAAACTCTGAATTAATCAGGTATAGAAGTAATGTGCCTTATTTGTAGCATAAGAAGACCATATATGCCAATTCTACAGATAATATCATACTCAACAGTGAAAAACTGAAAGCTTTTTCTCTAAGACTAGAAACACAACAAGTATGCCCACACTCACTACATCTATTAAATATGGTGCTAGAAATCATACCTAGAGCAATTAGGCAAGAAAAAAATAAATAAAAATTATTCAAGTTGAAAAGAAAAAACAAAATTACCTTTGTTTACAGATGACATGATTTATATATATAGAAAATGCTAAGGACTTCACACACAAAAAAAACTGTTAAAACTAGTAAGCAAATTTAGTAACATTGCAGAAGACAAAATTTACATACAACAATCACTTTTGTTTCTAAACCCTAACAACACACTATTCAGATAAAAAAAACAAATAAAATCTGATTTACAATGCATCAAAATTTAAATCAATAAAATGCTTGGAAATAAATTCAACTAAATAAATTAGAAAAATAAACTCAAGATAGACTAAAGATTTAAATGTCAAACCTGAAACCATAAAAATCTTAGAAGAAGACCTAGGACAAACTCTTCTGGACATCAACCTAAGCAAAAAAAATTAGGGCTAAAACTCCAACAGCAAATGCAACCAAAACAAAGATAATCAAATGGTTCTTAATTAAACTAAAAAACTTCTGCACAGCAAAAGAAATAATAAACAGAGCAAAGAGGCAACCCACAGAATGGGAGAAGATATTTGTAAACTATACAAATGGTCAACAAACATTGAAAAAATGCTCAGCATCTCTCATCATCAGGGAATGCAAATTAAAACCACAATGAGATACAACTTAACCAGTCAGAATTGTCATTATTAAAAAAAAAAAAAAAAAATAGAGACTGGCAGGGATGCAGAGAAAAAAGAACACTTATACACTGCTAGTGGAAGTGCAAATGACTACAAGCTTTCTCAAACAACTAAAAGTAGAGCTACCATTTGATCCAGCAATCTCTACTAGGTATCTGCCCTAAAGACTAAAGTTCATTATATGAAAAAGACACCTGCACCTGCATGTTCATCACAGCACAATTCACAATTGCAAAGATGTAAAATCAACTTAAATGCCCATCAACCCATCAGTGGATAATGAGAATGGGTATATATAACTATGGAATATTATTCAGCTATCAAAAGAATGAAATAATGTCTTTTGCAGCAACTTGGATGGAATTGGAGCAATCAGACAAGAGAAGGAAATCAGAGAAGGAAATCCAAATAGGAAAAGAGGAAGTTAAGTTATCCCTTTTTGCTGATGATATGATCCTATACCTTGAAAACTCAAGAGAATCTGTCAAAAACTTCCTTGCATTAATAAAGGACTTTGGTAGTCGCAGGGTAAAAAATAAACATGCAAATGACAATCGTATTCTTATACATGAAAAGCAAACAGGCAGAGAAAAAATTAAACACACACACACACACACACACACACACACACACACACACACACACACAAGAAATACCTCAGCATCATCCTAACTAGATATATAAAAGAAATTTACAAAGAAAACTACAAAACACTACTCAAAGAAATCAAAGAAGACACAAACAAATGGAAAAGTGTCTCATGCTCATGGCTAGGAAGAATCAACATTGTTAAGATGTCCGTCCCACCAAAGTTAATCTACAAATTTAATGCAATGCCCATTAAATTACCAACACCATTCTTCTCAGAACTGGAAACAGCAATACAGAAATCCCTATGGAAACATAAACAACCATAAACAGCCAAAACAATTCTCAGTAAAAGAAACAAGTGGGAGGAATCACACTCCCGGACCTTAAACTTTATTATAAGGCAACAATAATCAAAACATCTTGGTATTAGTACAAGAACAGGCATATAGACCAATAGAATAGGATAGAGATTCTGGAAACAAAACCTCAATTTCTCAAACAACTCTTCTTTGACAAAGCCTCCACTAACTACTACTGAGGAGAGGAACTGGCTGACCACATGCAGAAGATTGAAACAGTATCCCTACCTATCACTATACCCCAAAATCAACTCTAAATGGTTCAAAGACCTAAATATAAAACCTCAAACTTTAAGAACCTTAGAAAATGCAGGAAACATTCTTATGTAATTTGGAACTGGAAACCAATTCCTGATCAAAACCCCAAATACTCATGCCATGAGAGAGAAGATTGACGAATGGGACCTCATCAAACCAAAAATCTTCTGCAAAGCAAAAGAAACCATCAAGACTGTGGGGAGACAACTCACAGAATTGAAAAAAAAAAAAAGTTTGCCAACTATATATCTAACAAAGGCCTAACACCCAGGATCTATAAGGAACTCAAATGTGCCAAAAGGAAAAAAAAGAAACAGTCCCATTATAAAGTGGACAAAAGATATGAATAGAAACTTCTCAAAAGAAGACATACAAGCAGGCAACAGATACATGAAAAAATGCTCAGCCTCACTAATCATCAAAGAAATGAAAATCAAAACCACATTTACATAATACCTAACTTCAGTCAGGATGCCCATTATTAATAACTCAAAAAACAACAGATGCTGAAGAGGATGTGGGGAAAAGGGAACACTTCTACACTGCTGGTGGGAGTGTAAATTAGCACAACACCTGTGGAAAACAGTGTGGCAATTTATAAAAGATCTCAAAATCAACCTTCCATATGACCCAGCAATCCTCCTTCTGAGAATATACCCAGAGGAACTCAAATCATTCTACAAAAAAGAAACCTGCACATGCCTGTTTATTGTAGCACTATTCACAATAGCAAAAACATGGAACCAACCGTGATGCCCATCAAAAGCAGACTGGCTTTTTAAAAAAGTGGATGTATACATGATGGAATATTACACAGCCAAAAAGAAGGACAAAATTATGGACACTTTGTAGCAAATTGGATGGATTTAGAGTCTATCACACTCAGTGACCTATCACAGAAACAAAAGACTGAGCACCATATGTTCATAAGCAATCATGCAAATGAGCAAGCCCTGAACATTTATCATAACACTATAAGAAAGGGATTGGCAGTAGTGGGACATTGCCAGGGGAGGGGTGGCATAAAACATAAGTAAGGGTACCTGATACCAAACCAGGAGAAGTGGGGACCAAAGAGAGACCCAAACTTCACCTGTACAATAACCACTAATGTACCTAATCTTGAATTGTACACCATATATTTAAAATGAAATAAAAAAAATAAGTAGGAGCTAAACTAAGGCTATTCAAGGACATAAAGAATGGTATAATGGACACTGGAGACTCATAAGGTGAAGGGGAAGAGGTAGAAGAACAAAAAATTCACCTATTGGCTACTATGTGCACAGTTGGGAGTGGTGGGTACTCTTAAAACCCAGACCAAAAAGTGTTTGTAGTTAAAAGTATTGAAGTTAAAAAAGGAAGATTTGTATGCTGAAAACTATGAAACATTGATGAAAGAAAATGAAGAGAGACAATAAGTGGAAATATGTTCCATGTTTGGTAGAATTAATATTCCAAGGATTGGAAGAATTCATATTTTAAAATGTTTAGGGCCAGGCTCTATGACTCAGTCTGTAATCCCAGCACTTTGGGAGGCCGAGGCGAGTGGAATGCCTGAGCCCGCAGGTTCGAGACCAGGCCAGGCAACTTGGCAAGACCTCGTCTCTACAATAAATCAAAAATTAGCTGGGCATGGTAGCACATAACTGTAGTTCTGGCTACTTGGAAGTCTGAGGAGAAAGGATCGCCGGAGCCCAGCAAGTCGACACTGAGGTGGCCATGAGTGTGCCACTGCACTCCAGCCTGGGTGACAGAGACTCCAACTCACAAAAAAAAAAAGTTTAGACAACCTAAAAAAAAAAAAATAGTTTAGACTACCTAAAGCAAACTGCAACTGCAACCAAATTCCTATCAAAATATCAATAACATTTCTCACAATCCAAAAAAAAAAAAATTTCTAAAATTTGTATGGATGTGGAAAAAACCCTAAATAGCCAAACCAATTTTAAGCAAAAAGAACAAACCTGCAGGCATCACATTACCTGATTTTAAAATATACTACAAAATCATAGTAATCAAAACAGCACTGTCCTGGCATAAAAACAGACATATAGACTAACAGAACAGAATATAGTCCAGAAATAAACTCATGCACATACAGTCAATTGGCAGTTTCCAAGAATGCACAATGGGTAAAGGACTGTGTCTTCAATAAATGCTGTTGGGAAAATTAAATATTCACATGCAGAAAAATGAAAGAGGATTCTTATCTCACACCATATACAAAACTCAACTTAAACTGAGCAGGAGTCTTAAATGTGAAACCTAAAACTATAAGACTACTAGAAGAAAACATAGGGAGAAAGCTAACGATGTTAGTCTGGGTGATGATATTTTTTATATGACTCTCAAAGCACAGGCAGCAAAAACAAAAATAGAATGGAATTGCATTCTAAAAAGCTTCTGCACAGCAAAGGAAACAATCAACCGAGTGAAAAGACAACCACCGAATGGGAGAAAATTTCTGTAAACTGTACTTCTGACAAGAAGTTAATATCCAGAATATATAAGAAACTCAAGCAACTCAATAACAAAATCACAAATAATATTGTTAAATTATGGGCAAAAGACCTAAATAGGCATTTCTCAAAAGAAGACATACAAATGGCCAAGAGGCATATGAAAAAAGGTTCAATATCAGTAATCATCAGGGGAGAGGAAATTAAAACCCCAATAAGATATTACGTCATACCTGTTAGAATGAATATTATCAAAAAGACAAAAGAAAAGAAGTGTTGGTGAGAATCTGGAGAAAAGCGAACCCTGTGTGCTACTGGTGGGCATGGAAATTAGTACAGCAATTATGGAAAGCAATATGGAGGTTCCTCTAAAATTAAAAACAGAACTATTTATGATGTGTCCATCTCATTCCTGGGTATATATCCAAAAAATAAAATAAATATATCTAAAAGATATCTGCACTCCCAAGTTTATTTCAGCGTTATTTACAATAGCAAATATATGGATTCAGCCTAAGTACTCATCACTTGATGAGAACATCACACACACACACACACACACACACACACACACACACACACACACACACACAAAAAAACACAA
>NW_007234841.1:13496-22560 GCF_000164805.1 Carlito syrichta
ACACACACACACACACACACACACTAGAATACAATTCAGCCTTATAGAAGAAAACCCTGTCATTTGAGACAACATGTATAATCCTGGTGGGCATTATGCTAAGTTAAATTAGCCAGGCACAGAAAGACAAATACTGCATGACCTCACTTATACTGGAATCTATAGTAGTCAAATTCTTAGAAGAGAATGGAATGGCAATTTTCAAGAGTTAGAAGGTAGGAGGAATGGGGAATGGTTGGTAAAAGGATAAAAAGTTTTAGTTATGCAGGATGAATAAGTTCTGGGGGTCTAATATACAGTAGTGTGGTTGTAGTTAACACTGTATTGTGAAATTGAAGTCTGATAAGAAAATAGTTATTAAATGTTCTCAATACATACACAAAATGGTAACTACATGAGGTAATGGATATGTCAATTAGCTTCACAATCTTTTCACAATGTATACATATATCAAAACATCACATTATGTACCTTTAAAATATATAGTTTTTATTTGTCAATTATACCTCAATAAATCTAGAAAAAAATAAAACATACATTAAAACACACATACACATATATATACACACATCACTAGACAGTGCTATGTTAATGAATAGATGAGAAATAATCAAAATAACAAACAAAAAAATCCAGCCTAGAGAGACTACATCTCAATCTGACCCTCTGCAGATGTATTTTTCCAACATCAGGAATAAATCTTCTATGACTCATTCTATACTGGGAATTTGTAACAATAGATAGGACAAATTTATCCAGAGCCTGCATTATAACAGCATTTTATATTGAATTAGGAGGAAAATTCAACAGTTCACCTGAAGACAACACTGGCTTTTAAATAATAGCAAAAAATCATTAAAATTTTCAACAGGAAAAAACCTCAGGTAGAGGCAAAACAAACAAAAACTTGTTTACTGAAAGAGTTCGGTCTCCAAAGACTCACAACAAAAGTCAATGAGAAAAGTTTCAATGGAGAATAATCCTCCTGAGTACAAAAATGAGAATCAATAAACACTCTAGGTCAGTATCAACAAGAATACAGAAATAGGAGCCATTCAGGAGTTTTTCTCAGTTTCTAATTAAATGAGAAAAATATGCACATCTATTGAAACTTCTTTCACAAATCGCAGGTCATCGCCTTCTATATTAATGTTATACAATGGGGTTAAATTTTATAAATTATAATTAATTTAGTATATTAATAATTTGTGGCAATATCAGGAAAATAAGTAAGAATACTTTAAATGTTTATATACCTAACCAGGTTAAGCTGAAACCAAATCCATAAGTTGTTTCCAAAGAATACTTCAAATGATGAACTATAGGAAAAAGGAAAATAAGTTCTTTGGAGGAAAATAGAATTGCTGTGCCTAAGGTACCTACCAAAGCATGTTAAGACAAGGCAATAAAATAATCTCATTCATTGTATTATGCGAGATAACTAAGAACTAAGGGATATTAAGGCTTTGAGCATGATGTGGAAGATATAGGAAAAGAATATTTGTAGTGGCTAAATTTCACATCATTTTAAAGAAAGTCACTAAAAACCAGCCTATGATGCGTACACATTTATGGACATAATAGACTCACTCCCATAAAGAAATCTATTTGTACAAAAAATGCCAACAATGGGTTGTAGATTTAAAATATCCTCTGATTCTCAACAACCAGGGAGCTGTTGAATATTCAGAGTGAAAGGAAAACAAATCTTAATAGTCCCACAGGGGTATGCCTAGAGGCAATCATTGGCACAAAATCCTTACATTGCAAGGGATCATAGCCCAGCCCTCCAAATCCAGTAGCATTTTTTAAAACAAGTGTAGAAAGCAGCAGGAGAGTGTTGTCATCTTCTTTAATCAAATCCACATTTTCATCAAATTTAAAAGGAAAAGAAAATATATGAATATTTAAGATTGAGGATTGGGGTTTAAAAAAATGTTCTGACATAGTATCAAAAATTGAAACTCAAAATCTCTGAAAACAAAAAAGAGGAAAGATTCTCATCCAGGCAACTGGATTGTGACAGAAGAACTCTCTATTCTCGTTAGTCCTTGTTTTGCTCTAACTGTATACATCACCTAGGGCAGAGGTGGCTGGCTGCTTCTCTAGGCTTGGTTCCTCTGTATAGAATGGGGTTGTTGCCAGGAAAGGGCTACCCAGTCACAGGCTGCATTTTCCAGCACCCCCTGTATGTAGGTGCCTATCTCACCAATGTGGACACCAGTGGTGTATGTCACTTTCTAGCTGAAATTATAAAGAAACAGACATGACTTATCCTGACACCATTCACTCACGACAGCAAAGTTCGGGTACTCCTTGAAGCCATGTGTCAAAGTCAGAAGAACCTCCCACACCTGGGTTTTTGAATAAAGGTTGGAGCTCACTCCCATCCACCCTGACCTGCCACCACCAAGGGATAGCAGCATTATAGCACATATAAGAAATCAATACACTTTTACTTTGCTACGTTACTCAGAATTAGGGGTTTGTTCATTGTAACAGCTAGATAACCAAAATCACTTAGTGACTGTCTCAGTGCCTATCACATAAAAAATTACCACAAATACCTATAGTATGAAGTTTTAAAAGCTTATTTCAATACCTTCATTGGTATTATTTTTTACTGCCAGGAGAGAAAGACTGAAAAATCAAAATATATGTAAAAACATGAATAGAAAAATGTTTCTAGCCAGGCTCGGTAGCTCAGCCTGTAATCCCCCGCCTTTGGGAGGCTGAGGATAGTGGATTGCCTGAGCCCGCGGGTTCGAGACCTGCCTGGGCAGCGAGACCTCATCTCTACAATAAAATCAAAAAATCAGTCGGGCGTGGTAGCGCACGCCTGTAATTCCGGCTTCTCGGAAGGCTGAGGCGGAAGGATCCCCGGAGCCCAGCGGGTTGAGGCTGCGGTGGCCAGGAGCGGCCACTGCACTCCAGTCTGGGCGACAGAGTGAGACTCCAACTCAAAAAAAAAAAAGAGATATTTATTCTCTTATTCCTCAAAGTCAGAAAATTAAAGGAATTTTGCAGATAAACAATTAAGCAATAATATATCTTGCAACTTTGCAATCTTATGACCATTACATATATGTTCATCCTCATTCTACAATTAAGTTAGACACGAAAATAAGTCATTGCTATCTCATTTTTAAAGTTAGAAAGTATGAAAACAAGTGATGAGACGTCTTTCTTCCTGCCACCAGATGACAAACTACTGGTACCTTCTCTCCCCAGAACAACAATGTGTTCACCCCAGTCACAAGTATGTATGACATCTGTAAGTTAGGAGTAAGCAAAAGAATGAAAATAGATAAAAGAAATTAAGTTAAAATGGCCACATTAGACAAGAAAATCTATTATTTCAGCTACTTGAAAATATATTATTTCAACCACTTGAATTTCTATCTGTATATCTATCTGTATATCTCTCTGTATATCTATATATTTCTATCTGTATATATATATATACATATATATGTATATATAAATATATGTATATATATATACATATACATATACATACATATACATATATACATATATACATATACATATATATACATATACACATATACATATGTATATATATACAGATAGAAATATATAGATATACATACATATACATATATACATACACATATATACCTACATATACATATACACATACACATATATACGTATATAGCATATACACATACATACACATGTATATACATATACATGTATGTACATGTATGTATGCGTGCATGTACATGTATATTCATATATGTATATGTGTGTATACATGTATATATACACATACATGCATGTACATGCATATGCATGCACACAAACATGTATGCATATACATGTATGCACGTATACATATATGCATACATACATGTATACATATATACATGCATACATGCATGTATATATGTATGTGTGTATATGTATATATGCACATATACATATATATGCATATGCATATATGTATATATATGCATATATACATATATATTCATATATGTGTATATGCATGTATGTATACATGTATGTATATATACATGTATGTATATATGTATATATGTGTGTATATGTATATATGTATATGTATATATGTATAATATATATGTATTTCTATCTGTGTATATATGTATATGTATATACAGATAGAAATATATACAGATAGAAATAGTTTTCATTTTATAATTAATTTAATATGCATAGAAAAACTAAGAAAAAGACAAGTGAGGACACAATAATTGTAACTTCCATATATTAAATATGACAGATAATAAAATATATCAGAGAAGAAATAAAAAACTATAACATAAAGGATTATTAAGTAAAACTATAAAGTACAACCTACAAAAAAAGGCAGAAATAAAAGAGATGTATATTTTCTAGACTGTAAGTTTTGAAGTGTTAAGATTTGGGTAATTGTCTCTAAATTTAACACAATTAAGATTTAAATAACGGAATTAGGAGAATCTTTTGCTGTAGCATATTATGATTAACAGAATTTTTAAAGAAATCATCATCAAAAGAAGCTAAAAACACCAAAAATTAAATGACATATCACAACATGAGGTTAAAGCAATAACTCTAAGATGATTATTTATGTTGGCATAATAGATGATGATACAATGATGAAAAGATTGTGCTTAGGGCTACTAGGTAAAATGGGGAAGGGAGACTGGCCAGTTCTTCCTGCTCTCCCTAAATCAGAAACAGCTTTCATACCCTTCAGTTACAAAAAATGGTAGCTGATGGCTTGATTCACTACTTTGCCCAGAGATATTTGCATTTTAAGAGAAATCAAAGTTTTATGCAAATTATCACTACCCAGTGAGTAAGAGGAGATTTGGGGCAGAGATTATGGGCTTCTCAAGGCTCCCTGAATTCATTCATGAAGATACTTGGTTTCATATGTTTCCAGTAGAGAAAGTGAATTAAAGTTCTGGTGGCCTTTGAACTTAGCCCAAAGTATTCTATCCTTGAGTTAACATTTTCTTGCTATCTCAAAATTTTTTCATAAAACTTCATAAGAATTTTGGATCCTACTCCACACTACACATGTCCTTTAAAGTAAAAGCAGTGAAATAAAAACTGACAAAATTGTTTCCCTAATCTGGAGTTAATTTGGCACTCTAGAATGATTCAAGGAAAAACAAACTCATGTTGGTCAATCTGAGTATTTCTCACTTACTTCACCATACCCAAGCATACTGACAATTGTCTGTAATATTTGTCTCAGTGTAAGAATGAGTATGCTGCTTTCTACTCAACTGATAAAATAGAAACTATATTGTCAATATAAAATAATCAGTACCACAGTAGAACCAAAAGGTATAGTATACAGAAGCCACTTCTTTTGTTTTGTTTAAACAAACTGCAGCCTCATGCACTGAGTTTGTTATATCTGAATCATTAAAAGAAAAATATACTGGTCAGTTTTGTGCTGTAGTGAGCCACTAACCGCATATAAATGTGGAGAGAGACAACGTATCCACAAGCAAGAGAACTGAGCAATTACAGTGGAGTTAGACAACATAGAAATAACTTGAGATAATTCAGTCTAAAAAAACCCTAACAATGTATTTTTGTGGCATTTGGGCTTGAAGACCAATGCCCAAATTATCAATCTCTATGGAGATACAAATTAAAAGTTTTAGAGGCAAAAAAAGAGAAAAACTGGAGTGGCCACTGCATTCCAGTCTGGGCGACAGAGTGAGACTCCAACTCAAAAAAAAAAAAAAAAATAAGTCATATAATGTTATGGAATTGGCTATTTGCTAGCAACAATGACAACAAAAAACAAGACAGTAGTCTAGTACTCAAGTAAGTATTATTTCTTTGGATTTTTACTGAGTTTTATTTTTAAAGAACTTACCATTATAAACAACCTGGAAAATACCCAGGATACAGACTACTCTGCAAAAAAGATCACAGCCTGGGCTTTGACTTCTCCTTAATAAAATACCACAATGACAAGGAATTTGACATCAAGAGACCACATCAAAATGTTCACCTATTTTTTAAAAAGTCAAAAAAAAAAAAAGGTAAAAATGAAATGTTCAGATGTTAATCCCTTGTACTGGAACATTTGTACATTCCAGATACTTAGAATACATAAAACTAGAGGCTATTTCAGTACTCTTTGTCTTTTGTCTCTCTTGGACAGAAGAATATTATATAACACTTCCAAGAAAAAGCAACAACCAAAACTGAGTGTCCACTACCTGTCTGACATAATTACACACCTCCATTATTGTAAACTTGCCCTACAGCGACACTATCAACATTCTTGAGGTGAGCTTTAGATGCAGCTAAAGGGTCAAATAACTGATCCAAGCTCAATCAACAAGCAAATGGCAGAGTCCGAAGTTGAACCGAATTTCAAACCTCGAAGGATTTCTACCCCACTTCACTAGGTATTGCTAGTCTCTTCATCAGTACTGCTTCCCACTCCCTACAGAAAGCATAGGAATTCTTACAGAGGTGAGAAGCCTGTTGTTTTGTATTTAGAGTAGCAAATTTATCTGAAACTTATCTTCAGTTCCATCTGATCTATGGCCCAGTCACAAGGATAAGAGCCAGGTTAAGACAGGATAATGAAGTTCTCTAAAGCATTCATTAAAATCACACAGAGGGGATCCTCGAGAAAGATGGCAATGGCATAGGGGCATTGTGAGATTCTCCAAACATGAGTTCCCAAAAAGACTCTTATTTTCCTTCCCCCACCCCCTGCCTACCACCAGCCACACTGGCCCGAGGCCCAGAGAACCTCAGTCCCACACAAGGCCAGATATTGCAGCCCCCGGCTGCTGCTGCTCCACTATATGTGGCCCCCACCTGCCACACAGGAATCACAGCTCCCTACCCCGCTACATCGTCTCACCTGGTGCCAAGCTGCTGGTCACCCAGGGAGGCTCTAGGTGCCCGCCCCTCAGAGATACCACCTCCATTTCTGGTTGAAGTACCCTGTGAGGGGCCCAAAGCCACTCTCACCACTCACCACTTGCCCTTTGGAGCTCTGGGCCCACCCTGACTGAGGCACCCAGCATACGATCCCATGCTTGTGTAAGGGAACAGCATGTCTTAAGGAGGTGCTGATCAGCCACTCTTAGCTCCAGAAGAGGGAACTCCCAGCTTCCTCCTCCACCCCAGCCTGCTGGTGGCACACCAGATCCAGCGTCCCACTGTGCAGCTGATCCCCGGTGTCTCACATGCCACCACAGCCCATCATAGTGGATCACCCAGGGACCCAGATGAGTGGAGAGAAAGGATTCACAAAAGAGGAACTGCTCACCTCAGCCATTTTCCAGGCAGAGATTTGCATCGCCTGCCCACCTACAAGCAGCCTCCACCTCAGTTCCTAAGGTAACATCGCTAAACAGGAGACAAATTCCCTCCCCTACGCTGAATCAGATGCAGGCAACTCAGCATTGCAGACCTCTCAGGCAGCAGGCTAAAAGAACAAACCCAAGCTGCAAGTAAATCTAGCTGCCTGCAATGAAACCAAAGGGGAGAAGCTGGAGATCAGAGCTGAAGAGACTTTAGACACTCAGGAAAGATTCCAGAACTAGTCAGATTTCTTATTTTGATTTTTTATTTTATCATTTTGACTGTTTGTTTTACTCACTTTTGTTTGCTTTTTGACTTAGACTATCTGTTTGTGTTGGGGAAAATGCATCAAAAGGCATGATTTTATTGGACTGTCTTTGTGTGGTTACCAGTATGCTTTAGGGAATTTTGCTTGTGTATCTTTTTCACTTCTCTCTGGCCTTGTGTCTCTTTTTCACCTGTTAGTTGGTATGTATGTCTGTTTTCCCTCTCACTCTTCTCTCTTTCTAACTTTCCATTGACCCCCCACTTCCTCCATTATTTTCCTTTTTTGTACCTCCCTTTTTTCCAGGGAGCAAACCTACATCCCACTGCACAGACAGATTATAAGGCAGTGGACAATAGGTTCCAGAGTGCCCATACACCTGTTGGTGGATGCTGGAATCAGCAGGTAGATTCTGAATCACAGCTTCCCCCTCAGTTAAATCTCAAAACTGCAAAAAGTACAGCCCACAACCCACACTCCAGCCTCAAAAGTGAAGAAAGCCAGAGGACCATCATAAGGAAGAACAGGAGATTGCACAAGCGAAGCAAAAGCAAGACCACCTTCCCTGAAAAAACAGAATTAAAGAAGGGGAGGGAAAGGGGGAGAGAAAGAAAACTCTACACAAAGAAAAACCAAAAGAAGGATATGGATCTCTCCCAGACCCGTGGGAGGGCAGACACTGAGAAAACAAACTTAGGAATGCAAACAATAAAGAGCCCCCAGAATGACTGGTCTCAAACTACAAACCTAGATATCAAGACGTTAAAGGAGAGATTAAAAAGAATTGAGTAGAGACAAGAAGAAACTAGGAAGGAGTTGATAACTGAGATAACAGTAATAAAGAATACTGTGAATGAAATAAATAACAAACTGATATGCATGGAAAGAAGAATTAGCCAAGCAGAAGAAAGAATCTCAGAGCTTGAGGACCAAAATATAGAACTAACCCAAACTGTTAAAAACACAGAAAACAAGCTTAAAAAGACAGAAAAAAATCTTCAAGAGATGAGCGATTACTTCAAGAGAAAGAACCTAAGAGTAACTGGCCTTTCTGAAACAGAAACAGAAACAGAAACCATGTTGGAACAAACATTCCATGAGATTATTGAAGAAAACTTTCTTCATCTTATCAGTGATGCAAAAATTCACACACAAGAGATTCAAGGAACCCCTGCAAGACAACAAATAAGAAGATCAACTCCCAGACCCATAATAATTTGCCTATTTTAACAAAGTAGGTATAAATGAAAAAATCCTAAAGGCAGCAAGACAAAAAGGCCAGATCACCTACTATGGAAGACCAATTAGAATAGCAACAGATTTATCAACAGAAATCCTGCAGGCTAGGAGAGCTTGAAGCCCTATCTTCAAAGTTCTAAAAGATAAACAATTTCAACCAAGAATAACCTACACAGCCAAGCTAAGCTTCATCAGCGAGGAAGAATTAAAATCTTTCCCAGATATCCAAGCCCT
>NW_007234841.1:22776-23438 GCF_000164805.1 Carlito syrichta
TCTCACTAGAAAGGAAACGCACAGACTCAAAGTAAGAGGATGGGAAACAAATTTTCAGGCGAATGGAACACAAAAGAAAGGAGGAGTCATGATCCTGATTTCAGACAAAATACCACTTAAGCTATCAAAAATTAAAAAACATACAGAAGGCAACTACATAATGATAAAAGGTTCACTCCATCAACAAGAAATATCTATCCTAAATATATATGTACCCAATATAGGAATGCCAACTCTCATAAAGCAGCTTCTAGGAAAATTAAAGAAAGATATTGACTCTAACACCATCATAACTGGGGACTTTAATACCCCCTGCAAATCCCTAGACAGAACATCAGGACAAAAAATCAGCAAGGAGATCCGGAACCTCAATGTGACTTGACCAATGGACTTAATTGATACCTACAGAACACTCCATCCAAAGACCACAGAATACACATTCTACTCATCACTGCATGGAACATACTCTATGATCAACCACATCCTTGGCCATAAATCAACCATAAACAAATTTCAAAAGATTGAAATTTTGTCATGCACCTTCTCAGACCACAGTGGAATAAAAATAAACATCATCAACAGCAAGCATCCCTCCAAACCCAAAAGACATGGACACTAAACAGCATAATGCTAAACAACTCCTGGGTCAATGATGAAATCAA
>NW_007234842.1:0-1562 GCF_000164805.1 Carlito syrichta
TATGACAGGTAGTGGCCTAGTCAAGTCAGTTTGCTAACCACGTGGCTAGCTAATTATGTCAGCTAGTTAAGTCTGCTGGCTATCCAGGTGGCTGGATATGTAGAGAGCTAGTTATGTCAGCAGGCTAGCCAGATGGATTACTAGTTAATTCAACTTGTTTAGTCACCTGTCTGGCCAGCTACCTAGCTCGTTAATCAACTAGTTAAGTCAGCTGGCTAACCAGTTGGCTAGCTAGTTAAGTCACCTCATTAAGTCAGTTGGCTAGCCAGCTCGCTAGCTAGTAAAAAAGCTAGTTAAGACATTTGGCTAGACAGCTGGCTAGCTACTTATTTCAGCTGGCTAGCTAAGTAGCTAGCTAGTTAAGTCAGTAAGTTATGTTAGCTAGCTGGATAGTTAAGTCAGCTAGATAAGTCAGCTAGCTAGCTAGATAGCTAGGTATCTAGCTAGTTATTTCAGCTAGTAAATTCAACTTGCTAGGTAGGTAGCTACCTAGTTATGTCAGTTAGTTAAGTCAGCTGGCTAGATAGTTAAGTCAGCTAGTTAAGTCAGCTGGCTAGACAGCTGCCTAGCTGGGTAGCTAACTCATTAAGTCAGCTGGCTAGCCAGCTGGCTAGCTAGTAAGGTCACCTAGTTAAGTCAGCTTGCTAGCCAGCTGGATACCTAGGTAGCTAGATAGTTAAGTCTGTTGGACAGCATGAGGGATACGTATGTAGTTAACTAGTTAAGTCAAGTGGCTAGCCACCTGGTTAGCTAGTGATGCCAGCTAGTTAAATTAGCTGGCTAGCCAATGGCTACCAAGTTCAGTCACCTAGTTGAGTCAGCTGGCTAGACAGCTGTCTAGCTGGTTACTTCTGCTGGTTAATTCAAGTGGCTTTCCATCTGTCTAGCTAGTAGCTAGCTAGTTAAGTCAGCTTGCTAGCCAGTTGGCTAGCTGGTTATGTCAGCTAGTCAATTCAGCTGGCTAGTCACCTGGCTAGGTAGGTAGCTAGCTGTTTAAGTCAGTTGGCTAGACGACTGGCTAGCTAGTTAATTCAGCGAGTTAAGTGAGCTTTTTTCCGGATGTCTAGCTAGGTGGCTAGCTAGTTAAGCCTGCTGGCTAGCCGGATGGCAATCTAGTTAATACAGCTAGTTAAGTCAGCTAGTTAGCCGGCCTGCTAGCTATGTGTCTTGCAAGTTAAGCTGGCTGGTTAGTAGGTTGGTCAGGTAGGTGGCCAGCTAGTTAAACCAGACTGGCTAGCTGGCTCACCAGCAGGGTGGTTGACTAGTTAAGCCAGCTGGTTCTCTGTCCAGCCAGCCGACTGACTATTTAATCTCACTGGCTAGCCAGCTAGCCAGCCAGGTAGATAACTAGTTAAGCCAGCTGGCTAGTCATCTAGCTCACCAGGTAGATAGTTAATTATGTCAGTTGGCTAGCCATCCAAATACCTCCTCAGCTAGTTTAGTCAGCTAGCTCACCAGCTAGCTAGTTAAGTCAGCTAGCTAGTCTGCTAGCTAGTCAACTAGCTAGTTAAGTCAGCTAGGCTGCTAACTAGCCAGTTATCTAGCTAGTTAAGTCTGCTGGC
>NW_007234843.1:0-4002 GCF_000164805.1 Carlito syrichta
TGGCCCCTTCGGACCCAGCCGGGGGCGGGAGGCTTGTGGCTCGATCCTGCCCAGACAAAAGCGTCTGCAACGGCCCAGACCCCGTTTCCGCCCAGCGATTTCCTTCGTTAGTGAGTTACAAAGTCGCCTGCCGGCCCTGTACTCTCCCTCCGAAACACTTCACCCCAGCCACAGACCCAGTCCCCTTAGCAGCTGCAGGCACTCCCAGCCCCCTCCGCCTGTCCCTTGAGAGTGGCTGGTCTACTGGCCTTCGTATCTGCGGATTCTCCTGCTCCAGACAGCTGGTGGGCGTGAAATGATGCATGGGCTTTGCGACTGGCTCCATTCACTGTACACAGTGGCTTCAAGGCTCATGCATGCTGCAGTACGTATCAGTACTTCACTGTACTTACGACAGAACAATATTCTGTTGTCCGGCTGTACCTTTTTTTTTTGCACGGGGTCTCACAATGTTGCCCGGTTGGAGGGCACTGGCTTTCACCGGCACGATCACCACTCGCCGCAGCCTGCGACTCCTAGGTTCAAGTGATCCTACGCAGTCACCTCAGCAGCTGGAATTACAAGAGCACACCACCCCAGCTGGCAATGCCACCTTTAAAATGAAATCAGCTCTTCAGTCGATGGAAATCGGGGTTGTTTCCGCCTTTGGCCATTAAGAACAGTGCAGCTACACATGTTCATGTACAGGTTCTGTGTAGACGTATGTTTCCTCCAATTCAGGAATACAGGATGTCTTTCTGTTTGTCTACGTCTTCTTTAATTATTTCAACGACGTTGTATAGTTTCCAGTTTACAAGTCTTACACTTCTTCGGCTACATTTATTCACAATTATTTCATTATGCTACTATAAATGGAATTATTTACTTAATTTCATTTTTGGATTGTTCATTGCTAGTGCGTAAGTAGACAGTGGACTTTTTTAAACTGATGTTACATTGTGCAGTCTTGTTGAACTCATTTAATATCTCTGATAGTTTGGGTTTTGTTTTTGAGGTATCATTTGGGTTTTCAATATAAAAGATCATGTCATTTGTGAATAGAGATAGTATTTCTTCCATTCCTATCTGGACGCCTTTTGTTTGTTTTTCTTGCCTCGCCTCCTTGGCTAGAACCTTCAGGACCATGTTGAATAGAAGTCGTGAAAGAGGACATCCTTGTCTTGTTCCTGATCTTGAAGAGAAAGCTTCGAATCCTTCACAATTAAGAATCATGTTATCTGTGGGGTTTTGGTCAGAAGTCCTTTACCAGATGAACAAATTCTCTTCTCCTAGCCTGTTGAGTTTTTCTATCATGAAATGCAGTTGGGCTTTGCTAAATGCCTTTTCTGAACCTAATGAGATGACCATGTGTTTTTCTCCTTTATTCTACTAATATATTCTATTATAGTGACTGATTTTTTTTTTTTGAGTTGGAGTCTCACTTGGTCGCCCAGACTGGAGTGCAGTGGCCGGATCCCGGCCTCCACAGCTTCACCTGCTGGGCTCCGGCGATCCTCCCGCCTCAGCCTTCCGAGTAGCCGGAATTACAGGTGCACGCTACCAGGCCTGGCTGATTTTTTGATTTATTGTAGAGATGAGGTCTCGCTGCCCAAGCGGGTCTCGAACCCGCGGGCTCAGGCAATCCACTCACCTCAGCCTCCCAAAGGCGTGGGATTACAGGCTGAGCCACTGAGCCCGGCTTTCTTATTTATTTATACTTACTTCCTTACTTATTTTTTAAGACAGAGTCTCGCTCAGTTGCCCAGGCTGGAGTGCAGTAGCTCAGTCACAGCTCACTGCAGACTTAAAACTTGTGGGCTCAAGTGATCCTCCTGCCTCAGCCTCCTAAGTAACTAGAACTACAAGCATGCACCACCACGCCTAATTTTTTATTTTTTTTTTGTAGAGACTGGGTTTTGCTATGTTGTCCAGGTTGGTCTTGAACGCCTGCCCTCAAACACTCCTCCTGCCTTGACCTCTCAAAGTGCTGGGATTATAGCCATGAGCCACAACGCCTGGCCAATTATCATTTTCTTCTAGAGACTAGGTCTGTTATCCAGGCTGTTATCCAGGCTGGAGTACAGTGGCACAATCACAGCTCACTGCAGCCTTGAACTCCTAGGCTCATGTGATCCTCTGCCTCAGCCTCCAGAGTAGCTGGCATTACAGGCATCTGCCACCACACCTGGCTTCTTTTCTGTTGTACGGCTGAATAATATTCCATTGTTTGTATGAGCCACATTGTGTTTATCCACTCACATGCTGATGGACATTTAGGTTGCTTCTACCTATTGCCTATTGTGAATGATGCTGCTATAAACATAGGAGTGCAGATATCTCTTCCAAATCCTGTTTTCAGTTCTTTTAGATATATACCCAGAAGCAAGATTGCTGGATGATACAAGGGAAGACTGCAAAAAACCCTGGAATTTATGTATAGAAGATTGTGTATTTATTCGTACACGTTTAAATTTCAGTCACCTTCAAAGGACTCCCCATTTGATGCAGTACACCTATCGAGATGCTTTTTCCACTGCTCCAAACAGTTTTTGAATGTGCCAGTTTTGATGCCCTTTAGTGCTTCAGCTGCTTTTTGTTCACATTTCCTTTTGAAGATTTTTTTCATTGGGGGAAACAAAAAAAGCCACTTGGGCTGAGAGTGCATGAATAGGGAGGGTGGAGCACTGGGGTCAGGCCATTGTGGCCAAAAACTGCCCACCACCAGGCATGGCATGGGCAGGGACACTCATAAACCGCCCGTCACAAAATGGGCCAATGCTTCTAAAGAGTCTCCAGAAAAAAATCACTGAAGTCCACCGCAGCCCCTCACAGCAACACTAGCTGGTTCGCTCCTGCCAATGGGTTCCTAGAACAGTTACCTAGTGGGGAACCCTGTGCTACAAAGGGGCTCCCCTGTAAAAGATAATTTGGGGGGCGGGTCCCCCTTTCTATGGTCATTCTCTCTCTTTTTTGAGAACGGGTCATCCTGTTTTTGGCAGTGGCTGCACCATTTTACATTCCCACCAACAGTGCACAAAGTTCCAATTTCTGCACATTCTCCCTAACACTTATGTTTTCTTTTATTTTTTGACAGTGGCATCCTTCTAGCATTCTGCTAGGACTTGTTTTAATCAAGTTCCTAGCAGGATTTTTCTTACAAATAACTGGATTGGCCAGGCTCAGTGGCTCAGCCTGTAATCCCAGCACTTTGGGAGGCCGAGGCAAGTGGATTGCCTGAGCCTGAGGGTTCAAGACCCACCCGGGCAACTTGGCGAGACCTCCTCTCTACAATAAATCAAAAAAATTAGCCGGGCGTAGTATCGCAAGCCTGTAGTTCCGGCTACTTGGAAGGCTGAGGCAGAAGGATCGCCGGAGCCCAGCAGGTCGAGGCTGCGGTGGCTGGGAGTGGCCACTGCACTCCAGTCTGGGTGACAGCGTGAGACTCCAATTAAAAAAAAAAAAATTGGCTGGGCTCAGTGGCTCAGCCTGTAATCCCAGCGTTTTGGGAGGCTGAGGTTAGTGGATTGCCTGAGCCCGCGGGTTCAAGACCCACCTGGGCAACTTGTTGAGACCTCATTTCTATAATAAATCAAAAAATTAGGCGGGTGTGGTAGCGCGCGCCTGCAGTTCCAGCTACTTGGAAGGCTGAGGCGGAAGGATCGCCGGAGCCCAGCGGGTCAAGGCTGTGGTGGCCGGGAGCGGCCACTGCACTCCAGTCTGGGCGACGGAGTGAGACTCTAACTCAAAAAAAAAAAAAAAACATTGGATCATAGAATGTATGGTGAAAATCAAAGGAGGCCAGGCTCAGTGGCTCAGCCTGTAATCCCGCGCCTTTGGGAGGCTGAGGTGAGTGGATTGCCTGAGTCGGCGGGTTCGACACCCACCTGGGCAACTTGGCGAGATCTCATATCTACAATAAATAAAAAAAAAAAAAATTAGGCCGGGCTCGGTGGCTCAGCCTGTAATCCCAGCACTTTGGGAGGCCGAGGCGAGTGGATTGCCTGAGCCCACGGGTTCGACCCG
>NW_007234844.1:0-15708 GCF_000164805.1 Carlito syrichta
CGAGAGAAGAACCTATTCAGTAAATGGTGCTGGGAAAACTGGCTGACCACATGCAGAAGACTCAAACAAGACCCCTATCTGTCCCCATACACAAAAATTAACTCTAAATGAATCAGAGACCTAAATGTAACACCTCAAACCTTAAAAACCTTAGAAAATGAGGGACATACCCTCATGGAAATCGGAACTGGCATCCAATTCCTGAACAAAACTTGAAACACACAGGCCATAAGGGATAAGATAGACAAGTGGGACCTCATTAAACTGACAAGTTTCTGCAAAGCCAAAGAAACCATCAAGAGATCAGGAAGACAGCCTACAGACTGGGAAAAAGTATTTGCCAACTCCAGGTCTGACAAAGGTTTAACAACCTGGATCTACAAGGAACTCAAACGTGCTGAAAAGAAAAAAACAAACAACCCCATTATAAAGTGGGCAAAATATATGAACAGACACTTCACAAAGGAAGACATCCGAGCAGCCAACAGACACATGAAGAAATGCTCAACCTCACTAATCATCAGGGAGATGCAAATCAAAAGCACACTGAGGTACCACCTAACTCCAGTCAGAATGGCAATTATCAACAACAAAAAATAACAGCTGCTGGAGAGGGTGTGGCGAAAAGGGAGCACTGTTGGTGGGAGTGTAAACTAGTTCAATCTCTGTGAAAAGCAGTGTGGCGATTCCTAAAAGTTCTAAATATCAACCTCCCATATGACTCTGCAATCCCCCTACTGGGAATATTCCATGAAGAACTCAAATCACTCTATAAAAAAGATACCTGCACGTGAATGTTTATTGCAGCATTGTTCACAATAGCAAGAACCTGGAGCCAACCACACTGTCCATCAAAAGAGGACTGGATTAAAAAATGTGGTACATATACGTGATGGAATACTATGCAGCCATAAAAAAGAACAAAATCATGAATTTTGCAGCAACCTGGTTGGAGCTAGAGTTTATAATACTAAGTGACTTCTCACAGAAACAAAGATCTGGATATCACATATTCTCACTCATATAGTGGACCTTGATCATCCAATGCACTACTATAAGAAAATGATTGACAGTGTTGGGAAACTATGGGGGGGTGGGACTAATGGTAATAAATATCTGCCTGGAGATGGGGAGACACCTGTTATCAACAAGGGGGCCTAAATGAAGCATATTTGTATACCTAACCCTTAACTGTACCCCACAATATCAAAATAAAAAAAATCAATAAAAAAAAAGTTATGGAAATGGAAACATTTCAGTTTAAACATCTATGGATCCATAACTTTAAATCACACCTAAGCAATAAACATGATATTGATAAATAAACAATTTTTATTCCCGTTCTTTCTACTCATTCCTGAATACCACTTGCCTCCCTTTAATTCTTAATTTAATAATTACACTTACCCAATGTGAATTTTGGGGAAATTATAGCATTCAAACCTTTAGACTGGATGAAATTACAATAGGATTTTGTTTCTTTCCATCCTGACTTATTTCTTGTCACTGTACTTCTTCCTAATCAAATTAAGCTCAAACCTAACTGAAATTATTTTCTTCTTTGAATAGGTCAGGCTCTTTTTTTTTTTAAGAGATGATATCTCACCTTGTGTCACCCAGGCTTAGTGCAGTGGTGCTATCACAGCTCCTGTGCTCAACTATCCTCACACCTCAGCCTCCCAAATAACTAGGACTGCAGGCATATGCCACCATGCCTTGTTAATTTTTTTTTTTTTTTTAGAGACAGGGTCTCACTATGTTGCCCAGACTGGTCTCAAACTCCTGGCTACAATATCTTCCCACCTCAGCCTCCCAAAATGTTGACACTACAAGTGTGGATCATCATGTCCTGCCTGATCTTTAATCTTAAACATGACTTTCAACTGTTCACACTATGAGTCTATAGCATTCAGTAGCTTTTTCCCGAGACACCCTACCACTTAGAGATGCCAGAGTCAACAAATAAAAATACAAGACACACAGTTAAATTTGAATTTCAGATAAAGAATAAGGTTTTTAAAATTTATCTTAAGTATAGCTCATACATTGCATAGGGCATAATGCATATTGAACATTATTTGTTGTTTATCTGAAATGTAGATTTTGTTGAGTGTCTGTATCTTACCTGACAACCCTGAGTCTGGGAAAATCTCTCAATGCCACAGCTTTTAATTTTTCTTAAAGCATACCCTCTCATTCTGGCATGGCTGAAAAAGGACAGCCTTCTGTACAAAAAAAGTGAGAGGTTGGTTGTATACCTGGTGCTGGCAGCCTTTGGTGTGGCATCAAGCTCTTTCCCCTGCTGATACCCTGTGCCTCTTTACAAATTAATTTCATAGTGTACATGAACATATTGATTAATATTGTATTTTTTCTAGATTTCTGGACTTTGAACCAGCTCCTAGTCTCTGATGGATGAGAACCAACCTTTAAAAGACTGCAGCCTACACAACCTCATCTGAATGGCTCAGAAAATCTCAGTTCAGAAATTAGATTAAAGTGACCCTAGGTCTTTGCATCCTCAGAAGCTGCAGAGACAAATAAAAATCCACTTTAATTAAAGATATTCATCTGTGGTAAATATTAGTGCCACTCATTCATACTTTTAATTCTCTTCTATGCACAGGAAAAAAGTGCCCTTTCTCCACCCACTTGAATTTGGAAGTAGTCATGTGACCTGTCTATGAAGTGAAGTACTTAAAATCAGTAAACAATTTTCCAATATCTCTTTCTAACCTTATATAAAGTATGACAGAAAAAAAGGATGAAGTAAGAGGAGGAGTAAGACAGTCAACTAAAGGCATCACACGATTGCAGCTCTCAGCAAAGAAATATATGTGGAGGAGCAGACCTAGGGCATTGAGGTCAGCCTCAATCCAAACAGAGGTTTATTAGACAGTCCCCTGAGGATATAGAGGACAGACAGTTCCAGGGCCAAACACTCCTAGAAGTGGACCATCACAAGATCTAGAGAGTGCTCTTGGAGAAAGGAGGAAAGAGTGAAAGCAACAACTTTTCTATATACCTCACATAAATTTCTGCAATTTCAACCAAGGGAGCAACAACCCAGAAATTCCTCTTAACATATATACCTCTCCTGAATTGGCCAGGCACAGAGAGCTGTCCTGAATTGAGACAGAATCACCAGTGGGATCCATGTGGATTCCAGGAACCTCAGTTCACAAGATGCCTCAGCACCAGCTGCCATTATACCTCCCATAGAGATCTTCTGTGGGAAACACCCTGCAGAAGTAAACAGTACTACATCAGGGCTCTCATGATCCAGTAGGAGTAGCTATTCTATATCACAAAACAGACTTTAAACCAATAAAAGTTAAAAAGCACAGTGAAGAAAAACACATAATGATAAAAGGGTGAATCCACCAGCAAGGAGTATTAATCTTGAATGCATTCGCACCCAATATAGGAGCACCCAGATTTATAAAACAACTGCTAATTAAATTAAGAGAAGACATGAATAGCCATACAATTATAGTCAGATACTTTAATACCTCAATAACAACCTTAGATAGATCACAAGGAAAAAAACTAACAAAAAATCTGGAACCTTAACTTTGCATTTGACCAATTGCATTTAATAGACATCTACAGACTACTTCATGCAACGACCACAGAATATGCATTCTTCTCATTAGCACATGAAACATACTCCAAGATGGGCCACATACTCAGAAATCAAGCGTGAACAAATTCCAAAATGTTGAAATCATGCCATACGTCTTCTCAGATAACAGTGGAATGAAAATAAGTATCATCAACAACAGGAACTCCCCCCACAAAAACCCACACAAATACATGAAAATTATACAACATGATTCTGAATAAATTTTGGGTTAGCACAGATATCAAGACAGAAATTTTTTTAAATCCTAGAAACAAGTAAAAATAAAGATAACATACAAAAATATCTGGGATACCATGAAAATGATGATGAGAGAGAAGTTCAAAGCATTGCACACACATCAAGTAAACAGATCTTAAGTAAAAGTTTACTGATGCACCTAAGGGAAAACAAGAGCAATCCAAATCAAGAATCAGTAGAACAATGAAAAGTATCCAAATAAATTCGCTGTTAAGTGGAAACAAACAAACAAAAAAATACAACGGATCAAAAAGATGAAAAACTGGCTCTTTGAAAGGATAGATAAGACTGACAGATCCCTGGTCAGACAGAGAGAGAGAGAGAGAGAGAGACATTCCAAATAAGCACAATTAGATATAAAAAGACAATGTAACAACCAACTCTGAAGAAACACAAGATTATCAGAGATTCATATGGACATCTGTTTGTGAGGAAGCTAGAAAATATAAAGGGAATAAAGAAATTTCTGGCACCGCATTACCTCTTAAAATTGAAATAGGAAGAAATTGAAACCCTAAACAGACCAATAACAATCCAAGAAAAAGACTTAGTAATAAGAAACTTCCCTGCCCAAAAAAGCTCTGGTCCAGAGAGTTTCACAGCTAAATTTCATAAGATATACAAGGAAGAACTGATTTCAATCCTATTTAAAATATTCTCAGTAATCAAGAAGGAAGGAATTTTCCCTTGCTCATTCGATGAAGCCAATCTTATTGGTACCCTAAAATGGCAAAGCCCTAACAAGGAGAGGAAAAAAAAACTTCAGGTCAATTTTCCTGATGAACATAGATATAGCATTCTCAACAAGATTCTAGCAAATCACATTGAGCAGCACATTACAAAGATCATCCAATATGATCAAGTGGGTCTCATTCCCAAAATGCAAGCCAGTTTCAACATATCAAATCAATACATACAATCCACCACATAAGTGTAAAACCAAGAACCATATGATTTTCTCAATAGATACAGAAGAAGCATTCAATAAAATGTGACATCCTTTCTTGATAAAAATCCACAAGCACCTAGGCACAGGAGGAACATTCCTCAAAATAACAACAGCCATATATGAGAAACCAGCAGCCAACATTATGTTTAATGGGTAGAAGCTGAAAAATTTCTCCTTAAGAACTGGAATAAGATAAGGATGCCTACTCTCACCACTTATATTTAACATACTACTAGAAATCCTAACCAGAGCATTCAAGCAGGAGAAAGAAATTAGAGATTTCCAAATAGGAAAAGAGAAAGTTAAATTATCCATCTTTGCAGAAGATATTATTCTATATCTAGAAAACCCTAGAGAGTCTGCCAAAAACCTCCTCCCACTGATAAATGACTTCGGTAAAGTCCCAGGATGCAAAAAACAATGTGCAACAATTAGTTACATTTCTATACTAACAACAAGCAGCCTCCAAAACCAAATAAAAAAACACAATTCCATTCACAATAGCCACAAAAATAAAATATCTCAGTATTCATCTAACTACAGGGTGAAAGATCTTCACGATGGTAAATACAAAACGCTACTCAAAGAAATCAAAGACAGCACAAACAAATGGAAAATGTTCCATGTTCATGGATTGGAAGAATCAATATTGTCAAGATGTCTGTCCTAGACAAGACAATCTACAGATTCAACACAATCCCTATCAAACTACCAGCATTATTTTTCACAGACTTAGAAAAGATGATACTGAAATTCATATGGAAGCAAAAAAGAGTCCAAATTGCTAAGCAATCCTCAGCAAAAAGAATAAAGCTGGAGGCATCACACTCTGAGACTGCAAACATTATTACAAGGCTACAATAACCAAAACAACATGGTACAAAAAAATAGACACATAGACCAATGGAAGAGAACAGAGAATCTGGAAATAAAACCATGAACCTTCAGCCAACTCTTCTTCAACAAAGCCAACAAAAACAAACATTGGGGAAAGGAAACCATATTTAGCAAAAAGTACTGAGAAAACTGGCTAACCACATGCAGAAGAATAAAACTGAACCCTTACCTATCACCATATGCAAATATTAACTCAAAACAGATCAAGAACTTAAATGTGAAACTTCAAACTATAAAAATCTTAGAAGAAAAACTTAGGGAACACCCTCCTGGACATCAGCATAGGCAGTTAATCTATAGCCAAGTCATCAAAAGCAAATGCAGCAAAAACTAAGATTTACAGGTGGGACCTTATCATGCTAAAAAGTTTTTGTACAGCAAAATAAACCTTCAAACAAGTAAAGAGCCAACCCACATAAAGGGGAAAAGATTTGTAAGCTATGCAATCAACAAAGGCCTATCCTCCAGGATCTATGAGAAACTTGAATGAATTAACAGGGAAGGAAAAAACCTAATAACCCATTAAAAAGTAAGCAAAGGACATGAACAGGTGCTTCTCAAAGGAGGAC
The DNA here is from genome assembly GCF_000164805.1 of Carlito syrichta. Taxonomy (NCBI): domain Eukaryota; kingdom Metazoa; phylum Chordata; class Mammalia; order Primates; family Tarsiidae; genus Carlito; species Carlito syrichta. Next base: position 6,299 of record NW_007234844.1, read on the forward strand.
ATACAATCAGCCAACAAACACATGAAAAAATGCTCTGCTTCACTAATCATCAGAGAAATGAAAATTACAATGAGATATCACTTTACACTGGTCAGGACAGCTATTGCTAAAACGTCAAAAAAACAAAGAACGAAAACAGATGTTGGCAAGGCTGCAGACAAAAGGGAATGGTTCTACACTGATGGTGGGAATGTAAACTAGCTCAACCTTTGTGAAAACTAGTGTGGCATTTTCTCAAAGAATCAAAATTTGAGCTGCCATTTTACCCAGCAATCCCACTCCTGGGAATGTACCCAGAGTAAATTAAATCACTCTACCAAAAAGACACCTACATGTGTATGCTTATTGCAGTACTAATCACGAAAGCAAAAACATGGAATTAACCCAGATGTCCATCAAAAGTGGACAGGATAAAGAAAATGTGGTACATATACATTATGGAGTACTACACAGCATAAAGAACAAAATCATGTCCTTTGCAACAACATGGTTGCAGATTGAGAACATCATTCTAAGTGAACTATCAGAAACAAAAAACTGAATATCACGTGTTCTCATTCATAAATGGGCACTAAACACATGGCATACAGGCACAAAGCCAGGAGCAACAGATGATGGGCATTGCTAAAGTGGGAGAGGCAAGGGTCACAAGACCACCCATTAGGTATCATGTTCACTACTGGGGAGAGAGTCATCAGAAGCCCAAACCTTCCTTCATGCAGTTTTCTTATGTAGCAAATCCTCCCATGTACCTCATGCCTCTAAAAAGCTTTTTTTAATTTTTTAAGGATAAAATAAAGGAAAGAATCTCTCAGAGGCACTGCCACAATAGAGGACTGGGAAAGCCTTCCCAGGTAGTAAAATTATCTAAGTAAAAAATCCTCAGAATAGGGAGCTGTTGAAAAGTATTCCCAGGATAATTCCAGTATCACTATGACCTAGTTACTTCTGTGGGTTTCCCATACTTTCTCCTTCAGAATGATAATGTCTGTTGCAATTGCCCTGTCCCTGTTCTACTATAGTTATTGGTATGGAACAGAAAATAACTTTATCTTTTTAGTTCATTGAACTCTGAATCAAGAGACTCACATCTAGATTTGATATAAATACAACTACACATTACACCTTAATGAAGAGACTAATATGCTTCACCAAAAAAATCATAAATTTTCAGTTCGTTAACATGCTTGGAGGAACTTCGTTAGTCACCTTCAGGTTAACAGTTAATGTATTTGACCTGCAATAAAGACAATAAGCCTAACATTTGGTAACCAGAAGAGCAGTCTGTGGTAGACATCAGTGCTGCTCCCCACTATTTCCAGTTTTCCTTTCTTTCTTTGCCCATGGGATGATTGCGTTTCCTTGTCCAATTGCTTTTGCCAGTGAAATGTTAATAGAAGTGATATGTGCCTTTGCAGGTGGAATATTTATGATCTAATTTAAAAATTTCCCCCCATCCTGACAATTGTGGACACAGCTGTTAATAGGAAGATATCATAAAATTAAAGTAAGCTGAATGTGACTTGTCACATGACTAGTCTTCAACTAGTGAAGAATAGCAACACTGGAGAGTTGCATGGTCCCCCTTGCATGAGCAAAAAATAATTGTTTTTGTTAATCTGTTTTTGAAGTTGTTACCATAGCATAACAAAAATGATCTGACTAATACTCTAACCTAGACTATAAATTATTTCTATATTTTCAATATATTGTGCAGCACATATTAGAATTTAATTTATACAAAAAAGACAGCATAAACAAAATTCACCAGAAACAATAGACAATAGAAACAGACGTACAGAAGCTCCAGACATTATATTATCAAATGCAAACTTTAAAATAACTATGGTTATTAACTTTTTGTTATTAATGATAGCTTAATTCAACAATGATCCAAGACTATCCATTGTATAGTTTTAATCCTATTAAACATTTTGAGATTTGCTTTATGGCCCAGTATATAATAAAATTTGGTTAATATCCCATGTACACTTGAAAGGAATATATATTCTGCAATTGTTGGGTACAGTGTTTTATATGTTAAGTCAAATTCTATCATGCTTTTGAAATATTTTATATACTTCTTGATTTTTGTCTCTTATTCTATCAGTAATATAATAGAACAAATTGTCCAGTATGATTTTAGCTTCACCTGTCTCTTCTTGCAGTTCTATTATTGTTGCTTCATGTGTTGTGATTTCATTGACCTTGTTTAATATTGAAATTAGATTCAAAATTGTGTTGATTTTCTTGTAAATTATTTTCTCATATGAATTTTTTCTTTAAAGAGATATCAAATGAATTAAACTTAAAGGCAAAAAGTAATACACTTTTAAATAACACATGACTCAAAGAAATCATAATGGATAGTGCAAAATATTTTAAATTAATGCACATGTAAATACAACTTTTAGGATACAGGTAAAGGTACATTAAATGGGAAATTTATATTTTAAAATTAATATATAAGAAAAGGAAGAAATGTAAAACGTCAATAATCTAAATATCTTAATTAGAAGGAAACAACATGTTAAATGTGTACAAAGTAAAAGGAAAGTAATACAAAATATAAAGTAGTACCTTCCAATTACTTGTGTCTTGTTTATAGTTTCCTCTCAGTACAGTTCCAGTGGTTTACTCATTGCAATTCTTTATTCACAAATACTTTCATTTAGTAACAACAATAACAATAATAATAGCTGAGCAATTATTATGTGCCAGGTGTTGTGTAAAAATTTTGCATGCAATATTTTATTTAACCTTCTCAATAACCCTATGAAGAAGGAACTACAGTTTTCCCTATTCTACAAATGAGAAAACTGAAACTTAAGTCAAGTTCATGTAATTTGCCTGGGATTGGACCAGGCATTCTGATTCCAGCATTCTCAACCAGAACACTATATACCTGGCTTTCACTGTCTCACACACACACTCATGCATGCATCACACACACACACACACACACACACACACACACACACATAAACACACACACACACAAGCATAGTCAAGAAAGAATTCACCATTTCACTGCAGATTTACCAGAGGCTTGCCTATAGGGATACCTTTTAGAAAAGAGATTTTTTTGTATCTCAAGATCCATCTGGTTATGACATATATAAAATGGTTGCTAAATGCTCTGGACTTTTAAAATGTAGAAATATTTGTATATCTCTAAATTCTTTTAATTGCTAAATTAAAATAATTGCTCTAGTCTACTCTCAAAAATGCAGCAAATTCCTTTCACTGTGTTCCTGATAAATATACTCCTTGTCTGAACAAACTTTAAAACCACAAACTCCTTCCTCGGCAGACTCTTTTAAAAAAAACTCTGTCTATAGGCCAGACGCGGTGGCTCAAACCTATAATCCCAGCACTTTGGGATATCTAGGCGAGAGGATTGCCTGAGCCCAGGGATTCGAGACCAGCCTGGGCAACTTGGTGAGACCTTGTCTCTACAATTTATCAAGAAATTAGCTGGGTGTGGTAGCTGGTGCCTGTAGTTCCTGCTACTTGGAAGACTGAAGCAGAAGGACTGCCTGAACCCAGCAAGTCAACGCTGGGGTGGCAGTGAGCGTGACACTGCACTGCATCCTGGGCAACGGAGTGAGACTCTGACTCAAAAAAAACAAAACCCAAAGAACTCTATCTTTTACAGACCCCATTCACCTTGCTCACTTATATTATCTCTTTCTTTTTGAGGGAGGTGGAGAGGAGGCATGGGTCTTACAAGAGAATACACCTATGGTAGTAGGTGCACATAAAAGCTCATTTTCCTTGTAAAGTTATATTTTTATAGCATCTATTTTTGTTCCTGTTATGGTAGTAATCCTTGGTTATTGAAAAGAATTGGGGAGCTATAGAAAGGATAAAAGGAAACAAGCATAACACTCTCAAACTCACCACTTAGGTATCTTGTCAAAATGTTGACTTATTTAGTTTATACAGCCTACAGTGATACAAGTCTATGTTTACATATGAATAAAAAGGCATATAAGAAAAACTCCCAGTGGTCAATGAAGCATTATCACTAATCAGTGACCACATGTGCAAAATATAATAAATTGCATTAATTACCATTCCTTCATAGCTTTGAGTATTGTAAATCTTAAGAACCACACTTCAGCTTTCTTGTTTTTATTTGGAAAATGACTGACCAAAGTTTATTTTCCATTTATCAACAAATCACTTAAGATATAGTTCAACTGACTTTTTTTCCATTTATGACTTATCTCGCTGATATTTTCTCTCTCCAAGGGTGCTTTCCATGTGAAATAACCAACCTTAACAATATATTAGAGTAGAACAAGCATGTGATAGATAGACAGGGTCAATTTCACTTGACTTTGAGTCTTCCTAACATTGTAGTGACAGCATTAGGTGCAAACTGAGCTTCTAGAAGTTGATTGCACTAGTCATTATTCTAGACTTCTCCAGTCATTTACTGCTATGTTTGCACTGAAAAGATTCTTAAAGAAAGGGTCCACAAGTTCTTTTAGCTGCTTCTTATAAGCTGCTGCTTGTATACATTTCTTTAGAGAAGCATGGTTAATAAATGCATTTCGATTTTCTTTCAGCAATACTGACATCTCATATGTCATGACTGACAGATGGATATAGATGTATATGAATGCTCCAAGGGTATTCTTGAACATTGCCCAAGACCCAGCCCTCATGTTTCTAACCTATTGTTAATCTCACTCCATCCCATTTGACTCTAAACTCTTGGCAGCCTGTATTTGATCCTATCTCTGGCAATTTAGACTCGATGGCTATAATTGGTCTCATTGAGATTAACTCCTCAGGCCTTTTTAAGAGGTTTTTGTCTCTCTCCTGGGCAGATTACCTCAGACAGTATAGCCCATCACAATCTTAGCTTCTCATGACTTGGATGATACCCCAGCTAAATTGGCTCTGGGACTGTAATGAATCACTGCATATCTTTTATAAATCATTATTATTTCACGGTATTCATTTTTCTTTCTGCTTCTTTTGTGTTTCATATTGATAAACAGAGCCTCACGTGACTTAGAAAAACACAGTGAAAATCGTGTGTAATAACTTTAATGGAAAGCAAGCTGCAAAAGTAAAATTTGGGGTTTTTTGACTCTTGAAAGCACAAAGCTCATAAACAGCAATTGAGATAATAGTACTTCTGTTTCACATTTTACTGCAATTGGTTTATGGTGCTTTGCAAAGTCTCACTTTCTCCAAACAAAGAAAATCATCGGCCTCTCTACACTTGGTACCATTTTAACTGAGCATATTCAGTCCCACTATTACATGAAGAAAAGTGAGCTTATCGTTTCTGACAGAGAGCTGGCTCCTTTCTGGGGCCATGGAAGCATATTGTGCATCCACCTGTTATGACAGCCCACACAATTATTAACCTGCCCTTCTCTACAAAGAAAAAGATGGTAACTATAAACAGAAAAGTTAAACAACAGGTTAATTCTCAGATCTGTTATCTACCAAAGGCAATGTCACCACAAGTAAAACAGACATTCAAAAACCATTTTTCCCTTCCTTGCATTAATAGGTATTAGGTGTAAGGGCTTCCATCTTATTTCCTATAAGACATTTCTACCTATATTGGCATTTGTCACAGCCTGGAAAGATAGAGTGGTTGGCCCTTTATATCCATTTAAAAGTGAAAACAGAGGCATAAGAGAATTCCATAACTTATTTGCCACCAGAAGTAAAGAAACCAGAAAAGAGAAGAAACAAACTAGCCCAATGGGAACTGCCATCATTTTGGCACTGATGGGATTTAGGTTTGACACCTTGCTTTGACATAAACATAGTGTGACTTTGGGCATGCAACCCAAACTCACTAAACCACAGTTTCATCAGTAAAATAGGAACTTAAAAAAAATCTATATGATAAGATTGTTGAAAATATTGAATAAAATAATATTATTAACACATAATAAATAATAAATAAATGGTAACTAGTCCTATGGAATTTTGTTTTACTAAGGTTGCATACAGTCAATCCTAGAAGTATCAGTCAATAAACCTGAGTATTGAAGTAGAAAGGAAATAGTTTCAACCAGTCAAGGAGGTATGTAAATACATCACAAGAAACTTAATGCACTGGGGCTGGAAATTAAGGAGTATAATTTGGGGATGATGCCAAAGAGAATGTCAAAGTTAGATACAAGACTCTGTGGAATTTATATAATCACAAGGATTATCTACTTGTGATTCACATCAATAAACTCATTTAGTTGTACTTCAACTCTGCAAGGCATTATGTATTATATGCAGATGAGGAAAATGAAGTTTACAAGGATTAAATATCCTGTTCACAGTTTCATGGTTCAGAAAAGTCAGAAGCAAGAAAACCCAGGTCCATCCAGCTTAAAAACTCAAGTTACCTTTATCCTTCTATGTTTCCTCCCCCAAGAACAAGGAACTCACCAACAAAAATCACATCTAAGGCATGACGGCTCATGCCTATAATCCTAACACTTTGAAAGGCTGAAGCAGAAGGATTGTTTGAGGCCAGGAGTTTGAAACCAGCCTGGACAAAAGGGCAAGACCCTGACAATAATTTTTTTTGTTTTGTTTTGGTTTTGGTTTGGAGTGTAGCGGTGCATACCTATAGTCCTTGTTACTTGGGAGGCTGAGATGGGAGGATTGTTTTGCCCAGGAGGTCAAGACTGAAGTGAGTCATGATTGCACAATTACACTACAGCCTGGGTGACACACACACACACACACACACACACACACACACACACACACACACAACAAAAAAACAAAACAGAACAAAACAAAAACTACATTCTGTTTAATAAGGAAATAAGACATTTGTAAAAATGAATATGTTTCTTCAGGGAATTAGTTATACATATACACAATCGGATATCACAGTATTTACTCCCAATAAGTCAAAGAACAGGAAGGCAATAAGAAATAAGTTTGAAAGCCGGGCTCGGTGGCTCAGCCTGTAATCCCGCGCCTTTGGGAGGCTGAGGTGAGTGGATTGCCTGAGCCCGCGGGTTCGAGACCCGCCTGGGCAGCGAGACCTCATCTCTACAATAAATCAAAAAATCAGCTGGGCATGGTAGCGCATGCCTGTAATTCCGGCTACTCGGAAGGTTGAGGCGGAAGGATCGCTGGAGCCCAGCAGGTCGAGGCTGCGGTGGCCGGGAGCGGCCACTGCACTCCAGTCTGGGCGACAGTGAGACTCCAACTCAAAAAAAAAAAAAAAAAAAAGAAATAAGTTTGTAAATTGTGAGAAAACAGGATTGTGGGTTAAACTTTCAGACTCTTTTGTTTGTTGTAACTTTGTTGCCATTTTATGATGATAAAGATAGCCATTTCCATGTATTCTATCAAGATGTTTCTAACAGCAATAGAGTTATGTTTCTTAAATATCTTTCTCATAATGTATTTTAAATTATAGCATTATTTATCATGCAGTTATGAACTGTGTGCACTATTTATATTTTCTTTCCCAGAATGAGTTCAAGGAAAGTTAGATTTAGATTCTCTCTAGGGGGAAAAAATAAAAAATAGGTTATGTAGTTTTCTGCATCTGTCTTTGAAATTCTTTGACCTCATAAAAAGAAATGTAATACATCATGTGAAACATATTTATTGAGCATCTACTGTTTTCAAGTCACTGCAATAACCAATACTTGGAAATAGGAAGCAAACATGGAAGATGATAGGTTCTTGGTCTTTAATAGATATATAATCTAGTTTAAGAGTCAATACAAAGGAATCATTATGACTGCTAAAGCCCTGGAAGAAATAGATTCCTTTTTTTATCTATCAGTGTTTCTGATCCTCTGTCCAAATTTCCCACTTCCCCAAGCCTAATAATACCCTTTAACATAAAAGTGCAACAGAATGTCGCTATAGGACAGTGCAAAATTTCTGAACAAACTTCTCTATTCCTGATGTTAAGTTATAAATAGAGGCCAAATTTTCCTTTTAAAAATAACTTAAAAATGAAATTTACAAAACTTTACTTTAAAAATTTTTTTTGCTCTCTGGCTGGTGAAGTAACTCCACAAAGGACCTTGAAACTCCAAGAGCTATGGTATGCCTTTCTGCACCTTTGGCACTAGTGAAATACCACAACTCATCAGTGACAACAAAGCAGATATTGGAAGTATTTCAGAAAGAAGGGTTAAGAAGAAACAAGCTAAAAAAGAAATAGCTCTGGCTCCCAGCAAGATGGCGACGGCATAGGTGGACTTGTGAGATTCTCTGAACGTGAGTTCCCAAAAAGACTCTTACTTTTCTTACCCCATCACCCAGCCCACCACCATCCACACTGGGCTGAGACCTAGGGACCTTCGGTCCCACGCAGGGCCAGATATTGTGGCCCCCTGCTGCTGCTGTTCCACCGTGTGCATAGGAGTCTCGGGTCTCAGCTCGTTCCCTGGCTACATCGTCTCTCTCCTGGTACCCAGCACCAAGCTGCCGATCACTCAGGGAGGCTCTCGGCACCCGCCCCTCAGAGACACTGGTCCCATTCCTGGCTAAAGTATCCTGTAGGGGGCCCAGGGCCATGCTTGCCATTCACTGCCTGCCCGTTGGAGCTTTGGAGCTCTGGAGCGTCGGGCCCACCCTGACTGAGGCACTCAGCACATGACCCCAAGCTTGGGGACCCAGACAAGAGGAGACAAACGGATCTATGAAAGAGAATCTGCTTCTGCCATTCTCCAGGCAGAGATTTCCATTGCCCCACCCACCTGCCAACAACCCCCACCTCAGTTCCTAAGGTAACATTGCTGAACAGGAGACAAAGACCCACCCTATGCTGAATCAGACAAAAGCAGCTCCCAGGCAGCCAAACCCAAACTGCGAGTAAATCTAGCTGTCTGCAATGAAAAACAAAGGGGAGAGCCTGGAGATCAGAGCTGAAGTGATTTTAGTCTGATCTCTTATTGTAAATTATGATTTTATGATTTTGACTGTTTATTTTGATTACTTTTGTTGTTTGCCTTCTGGCTTACACTGTTTCATGATTATATTGGTCTGTCTCTGTGTAGCTATCAGTATTCTTTAGGGAATCTTTCTTACGTGTCTTTTTTCACTTCTTTCCGGCCTTGTGTCTCTTTCTCACCAGATAGTTGGTGTGTATTTCTGTTTTCCCTCTCACTCTTCTCTCTCTCTAACTTCCTATTGACTCCCCCTTCCTCCATTATTTTGCTCTTTTATACCCCCATTTTAATCTAGGGACCAAGACTACATACTGCTACATGGACAGATTGTTAGGCAGGGGAAATAGGTTCCAGTGTGCTTATACACCTGTTCATGGATGCTAGAATCAGCATATACATTCTGAACCACAGTTTCCCCCTCCATTAAATCTCAAAACTTCAAAAAAGTACAGTCTGCAGCCCACACTCCAACCTCAAAAGTGAACAAAGCCAGAAGACCCTCAC
>NW_007234845.1:0-1738 GCF_000164805.1 Carlito syrichta
CATGAGATGTGTAGCCATCTGTCTCGCTAGTTATTTCAGCTAGTTAAGTCAGCTGGGTAGTTAGGAAGCTAGCTAGTTGTCAGCTTGATATGTCAACTAGGTAGCTAGTTAAGTAAGTTAGTTAAGTCAGCTTGCTATATGATAGCTAGCTAGGTAGTTAGCAATTTAAATCTGCTAGTTAAATCAACTGGCTTGCTAGGTAGCTAGCTAGTCATGTCAGCTACTTAAGTCAGCTGGGTAGATAGTTAAGTCTGTTAGATGTCAGCTGGATTGCCAACTGCCAAGCATGATAGCTAGCTTTAAGTCAGCTGGCTAGCCAGCTGGCTAGCTAGTTAAGTCATCTACTTAACTCAGCTCGCTGACCAGCAGGATAGCTAGGTAGTTAGGTAGTTAAGACAGCTTGCAAACCAACAAGTTAAGTAGGTAGGTAGCTATTTAAGTCAGTTGGCTAGCCATCCATCATCTAGTTATGTCAGCTAGTTGTCAGCTAGCTATACAGTTGTCTAGCTAGGTAGCTAGCTAGTTGTCTGCTGGCTAGCCATCTGTCTACTTCGTGAAGTTAGCTAGTTCAGTCAGCTGGCTAGCCTGCTGACTAGCTACGTAGCTAGGCAATTAAGTCATCTAGCTAACCAGCTGGCTAGCTAGGTAGATAGCTCTTTATGTCTGCTGTCTAGTCAGCTTACTAGCTAGTTAAGTCACCTAGTTAACTCAGCTTGCTAGCCCATTTGTTAGCAACGTAGCTAGGTAGTTAAGTCAGCTGGAAGACAGCGGGATACATAGGTATCTATCTAGTTAAGTCAGCTGGATAACCTCCTGGCTAGCTAGACGTTTCAGCTAGTTAAGTCAGCTGGCTAGCCAGCTGGCTATCTAGATATGTCAGCTTGCTGAGTCAGCTGGCTGGGTGGTTAAGTCAGCTAGTTAATTCAAGTGGCAAGCCAACTGGCTAGCTAGGTAGCTCACTAGTTAAGTCAACTGGCTAGCCACCTGACTAGGTCGGCAGCTAGCTAATTATGCCAGTTGGTTAGCTGGCTGGTAAGCTAGTTAAGTCAGCGAGTTAAGTGAGCTGGCTAGCCGGCTGGCTAGCTAAGTGGCTAGTTAGTAAAGTCAGTTTGTTAGCCGGATGTCTATCTAGTTAACTCATCTAGTTAATTCAGCTGGTTAGATGGCTTGTTAGCTAGGTGACTGGCAATTTAAGTTGCCTTCTTAGCAGGCTGGTCAAGTAGGTGACCAGCTTTTTAAGCAAGCTGGCTAGATGGCTCACCAGCAGTGTGTCTGGCTAGTTAAGCTGACTGGCTATTTCAATGTCCAGCCTGCGACTGGCTATTTGTACTGGTTGGCTATCCAGGTGGTGAGCCCTCTAGCTAGCTATTCAGTTGCCTAGCCAGCTCGTCAGCAAGGTAGCTATACTAGTTAAGACTGGTGGCTAATGGTGTAGCCAACCAGGTAGCTAGCTAGTTAAATCAGCAGCCTAGCCAGCTATCCAGCCAATTAGCTAGTCAGCTAGATAGCCAGCTAGCAAGTTAAGTGAGCTAGCAAGTCAGCTAACTATTCAGGTACCTAGTTAAGTCAGCTAGTTAGTCAGGTTCCTAGTCAGCTAGCAGGTTAAGTCAGCTAGATAGTTGTCTGCTAGCAAATCAGCTAGTTACTTAGCTAACTAGTTGGCTAGCAACTCAGGTAGCTGGAGAGATTACTAGTAGGCTCCCCTTGCTTTTCTTCAGGTCAGTTAACTAGTAGGCTT
>NW_007234846.1:0-9446 GCF_000164805.1 Carlito syrichta
CAGCTGGCTAGCCAGCTGGCTTAACTAGCAGGCCACCTATCTGACCAGTCTGCTAACAAGTCAGATTAACTTGTGAGCCACCTAACTAGCCTGCAGGCTAACAAGCTTACTTAACTAGCTGACTTAATTAAATAGCCATCCAGCTACCCAGCTGGCTTAACTAGCTAGCCACCTAGCTAGCCAGCTGGCTAGCTAGCTCACTTAATGTGATGAACAAACTAGTTATCCAGTCGGCTAGCCAACTGACTTAATTATCTAGCTACCTATCTAGCCAATTGGCTAGCCAGCTGACTTAACTACCTGACTTAAACTAGCCAGCTGGCTAATCAGCTGATGTAACTAGCGAGCTACCTATCTAGCCAGTTGACTAGTCACTTGAATTAACTATCTGACTTAAACAGCTAGCCAGCCGGGTAGCCAGCTGACTCAACTAGCTGACAGAACTAGATAACCAGCTGGCTAGCCAGCTGACTTAACTAGCAGACATCACTAGCTAGACAGGTGTCTAACCAGCTGAATTAAATAGCTAGCTACCTGCATATCTCACTGGCTTGCCAGCTGACTTAACTACCTTGGTAATTAGCTAAACAGCTGGCTAGCAAGTTGATTTTATCTAGATGACTTAAATAGCTAGCCAACTGGCTAGACAGCTGACTTAACAAGCTAGCTATCCAGAAAGGCAGCAGGTTAGTCAGCTGACTTAACTAGCTGACATAACTAGTTAGCTAGTTGATATAACTAGCTGACTTAACTATCTACCTAGGTTGAAAGCTGACTTAACTAGCTGAAATAACTAGTTAGTCAGCTGTCTAACCATGTTTCTTAACTAGCTTTATAAGTAGCTAGCGAGCTGGCTACCCAACTGACTTAACAAGGTGACTTAAATAGCTAGCCAGCTGGTTAGCCAGCTTACTTAATTAGTTGATTAACGAGCTAGGCACCTGGCCAGCCAAGTGACTATACTAGCTGATTTAACTAGATATCCAGGTGGCTAGCCAGCTGATTTATCTAGCTGACATAATTACCTAGCCAGCTGTCTAGCCACCTGACTTAACTACATCACTACCTAACCAGCCAGTTTGCTAGACAGCTGACTTAACTAACTGTCTTAACTAGCTGGCCTGCTTTCTAGCCAGTTAAATTAACTAGCTTGCTACATGACTAGCCACCAGGCTATTCAGCTGAATTAGCTAGGTGACTTATCTAGCTAACCAGCTGTCTAGGCAGCTGACTTAACTAGCAAGCTATGTAACTAGCCAGCTGCCTTCTCAGCTAACTTAACTAGATGACTTAACTAGCTAACCAGCTGGCTAGACAGCTGACATAATTAGCTAGCTACCTAGATTGCAAGCTGGCTAGCCAGTTGTATTAACTAGTTGACTTAACTAGCTAGCCAGCTGGCTAGCCAGCTGACTTAATTGCCTAACTACCTAGCTAGCCAGCTGATGTAACTAGCTGAAATAACTAATGAGCCAGCTGGCTACCTATCTGACATAACGAGCTTTATAACTAACTAGCCAGCTGGCTAGAAAACTGACTTCACCAGCTGACTTAACTAGCTAGACAGCTGGTTAGCCAGCTGACTAAACTAGCTGACTTTACTAGCTGGCCAGTTGACTAGCCAGCTGACTTAATTTCCTAGCTACCTAGCTAACAAACACCCCAGCCAGCTAACTTAACTAGGTAACTTAACGAAGTAGCCAGCTGGCTAGCGAGCTGATTTAACTAGCAACCTACCTAGCTAGACAGTTGGATAGCCAGCTGACTTAACTAGCTGACATAACTATATAGCCTGATGACTAGCCATAACACTTAACTAGTGACCTAACTACATAGCCCTCTGACTTGCCAACCGACTTAACAACCTAACTACCTAGCTAAAATGCTGGCCAGTGAGATGACTTAACTATGTGATTTAACAAACTAGCCAGCTGCCTAGCCAGCTTATTGAACTAGCTAGGTCCCCTGCTAGGTAGCTGGCTAGCAAGCTGACTTAACTAAATGACTTAACTAGCTAGATACCTAGATAACCAACTGGCTCCCCAGCTGACAACTAGGTGAATTAACTAGCTAGCCAGCTGGCTGGCCAGATGACTTAACTAGCTGACTACACTAGAAAGCCAGCTGGCTGGCCAGCTGAATTAACCAGCTGACTTAACTAGTTAGCTACCTAGCTAGCCAGCCGGGAATTCAGGAGAATTAACTAGCTGATGTAAATAGCTCGCCAGCCAGTTAGTCAGCTGACTTAACTAGCTTCCTACCTAGCTAGATAACTGGCTAGACAGCAGACATAACTTGTTGACTTAACCTGCTAGTCAACTGGCTAGCCATCTGACATAACTAGTTATTTATCTTGTTGGCTAGTTGGCTAGCCAGCTGACTTACCTAGCTGATTAATTAGTTTGTCAGCTGGTTAGACAACTGACTTAAGTAGCTCACTACCTAGCTAGATAGCTGGCTAGCCAGCTGATTTAACTACGTGACATAAATAGCTGGTCTCCTTGCTAGTCAGCTGAATTAACTAGCTTGCTATATAGCTACCCAGCTGGCTAGCCAGCTGACTAAACTAGGTGACTTAACTAACTAGCCTTCTGTCTAGTCAGCTGACTAAATTAGCAAGCTACCTAGCTAGCCAGCTGGCTAGCCAGCTGACTTAACTAGGTGATTTAACTAGCTAGCCAGTGGGCTAGACAGCTGACAACTAGCTACCTAGCTACCCAGCTGTCTAGTCAGCTGATTAAACTAGGTGACTTAACTAGTTGGCCTACTGGCTAGCAGGCTGATTCAACTGCCTAGGTACCTTGCTAGCTAGCTGGATAGCCAGCTGACTTCATTAGCTAGCTAGCTATGTATCCCATTGGCTTGCCTGCTGACTTATCTACCTAGGTAGCTAGCTAACCAGCTGGCTAGTGAGCTGACTTACATAGATTACTTAACTAGCTATCTAACTGGCTAACCAGCTGAATTAACTAGGTAGTGACACAGCTAGGCAGCTGGCTATCCAGTTGTCTTAACTCGCTGACTTAACTAGCTAGCAAGTTGACTTAACTAGCTGACTTAAGCAGCTAGCTACCTAGCTAGCCAGCTGGTTTATCTAGCTGACTTAACTAGCTAGCTATCTAGCCAGTTATACAGCTAGCCAGCTTACTTAACTAACTGACACATCTAGCTAGCCATGTGGCTAGTCAGCTGACTTAACTAGATAGCTACCTATGTATCCCACTGGCTTACCAGATGATTTAACTACCCAGCTACCTAGCTAACAAGTTGGCTAGCAAGCTGAGTTAACTAGGTGACTTAACTAGCTAGCCAGCTGGCTAGCAGGCTGATTCAACTGCCTAGATACCCAGATAGGCAGTTGGATAGCCAGCTGACTTAACTAGCTGACTTACCTAGCTAGCCAACTGACTTAACTAGCTGACTTAACAAGCTAGCTAACTAGCTAAACTGCCGGATTTTTGAAATAACTAGCTAGCTGCCTAGCTAGATATCTTGCTAGAAATTCAACTTAACAAGCTGACTTAACAAGCTAGCTAGCTGACATAACTAGCTGACTTAAGTAGTTAGCTACCTAGCTAGCCGACTGACTTTACTAGCTTCCTACATAGCTAGCCACCTGGCTAGACAGCTGACATAACTAGTTGACTTAACCTGCTGGCCAGTTGACTAGCCAGCTGATTCAACCAGTTGAAAAGACTAGTTAGAAAGCTGGCTAGCCAGCTGACTTAACTAGCTCTCTACCTAGTTAGCTAGCTGGCTAGCTAGCTGACTTAACTAGATGACTTAATTAGGTACCCATCTGGCTAGCCAACTGACTTAACTAGCTTGCTATCTAGCTAGGCAGTTGGCTACCCAGTTGACTTAACTAGCTGACTTAAGTAGCTGGTCTGCTTGAGAGTCAGCTGAATTAACTATCTTGCTATATAGCTAGCCAGGTGGCTAGCCAGCTGATTTAACTACCTGACTTAAGTAGCTAGCCAGCTGTCTAGCCAGCTCACTTAATTAGCAAACTACCTATCCAGTCAGCTGATGTAACTAGGGACCTAAATAGCTAGGCAGCAGGCTAGACAGCTGAATTAACTATCTAGCTACTTAGCTAGCCAACTGTCTTGCCAGCTAACTTATCTAGGTGACTTAACTAGATAGCCAGCTGGCTAGCAGGCTTACCTAATTGCAAAGCGACCTAGCTAGCCAGATGGATAGCCAGCTGACTTAACTAGCTAACTACCTACATAGGCCACTGGCTTGCCAGTTGACTTACCTAACTAGTTACCTAACTAACCAGCTGGCTAGTGAGCTGACTTAACTAGGTTGTTTAACTAGCTAGCTAACTGGCTAGCCAGTTGACTTACCTATCTAGCTCTCCAGCTAGCCAGCTGGCTAGCCAGCTGTCTTAACTCTCTGACTTAACTAGCTAGCAAGCTGACTTAACTAGCTGATTTAACCAGCTATCTACCTAGCTTTCCAGCTGGCTTAACTACCTGATATAACTAACTTGTCAGATGGCTAGCCATCTGACTTAACTAGCTTTCTAACTAAATAACCAGCTGGATTGC
Source organism: Carlito syrichta (assembly GCF_000164805.1). Lineage (NCBI taxonomy): Eukaryota > Metazoa > Chordata > Mammalia > Primates > Tarsiidae > Carlito > Carlito syrichta. The sequence continues at coordinate 4,557 of NW_007234846.1, forward strand.
CAACTGACTTAATTATTTGACTTAACTAGTTAGCTAGCTTGTTTCCACCTGACTTGTCTATCTGACTTAACCAGCTAGTCAGCTGGCAAGCCAGTTGACTAAACAAGCTAACTACCTACATAGCCAGATGGCTAGCCAGCTGAATTACCTAGGTGACTTAAGCCAGCAAGCTGGCTGGCCAGCTCACATAAATAGCCAGCTACCTACCTAGGAAGCAACCTAGCCAGCAGAATTAACTAGGTCCATTCAACAGCTAGCCTGCTGGCTAGCAAGCTGACTTATCCAGCTAGCTACCTATGTAGTCAAATAGCTAGACAGCTGACTAAACTAGCTGTCTTCACCAGCTAGCCAGTTGGATAGCCAACTGATTTAACTCGCAGACATCACTAGCTAGCCAGGTAGCTATCTAGCTGACTTAATTATCTAGTTACCTATCTTGTGATTTGTGTTGACAGTTCTATTAACTAGCTGAATTAACCAGCTAACAAGCTAGCTAGCCAAGTGACTTTACTAGCTTGCTACCTTACTAGCCAGCTGCCTTAGATGGTTAGCTAACTAGCTAGCTTCCTAGCTAACCAGCTGACTTAGATAGTTAGCTGGCTAGCAAGCTAACTGACTTAACCAGCTAGCTGACTAATTAGCTTATCTAACACACTAGCTAGGGGACTTAATCATCTGACTTAATTCGTTATCTAACAAGCTAGCTAGCTGACACAACCAGTTGACTTAACTCATTAGCTAACTAGCTAGCTAGCTGACTCATCCAGCTGACTTAACTCGTTAACTATCAAGCTAGCCTACTTATCCAGCTGAGTCTACCCATTTGCTATCTCGCTAGCTAGCTTACTCAACTAGTTGATTTAACCTGTTAGTTAACTAGCCAATTACCTGACTCAACCTGCTGACATACCCTCTTAGCTCACTAGCTAGCTAGTTGTAGTAACCAGCTGACTAATTTAGAAAGCTGACTTAAGTAGCTGACTTAACTAGCTGACTAAACTATTTAGTTAACTGACTTAACTGACTGGTTTAACTAGTTAGCTAGCTGACTTAACTACCTGATTAAATAGTTAGCTAACTATTTAACCAGCTGAATAACTAGCTGATTTAATTATTAGCTAACTAGTTAGGTAGCAGACGTAAGCAGCTGACTTAAATAGTTAACTAACTAGTGAGCTAGCTGACATCTAGCAAGCTATTTAGCTAGCTGACTTAGCTAGCTGACTTTACTTGGATAACGAGATAGCTAGCTGACTTAATGAGTTGTTTAATGAGTTAGCTAACTGTTTTAACTTGTTGGGACACGAGTTAACTAGCTGGCTTGACTAGTTGGTTAACGAGTTAGCAAGGTGACTTAAATTTTTAGCTGAAGAGTCAGCAGACTGCTTAACTCATTTAACACGTTGACTGACTACTCGGCCGACATGTTAGCTGGCTTAACAAGGTAGCCTACTAGTCGGTCGATTCATTAGCTGGGTCAACAAATTGACCAACTAGTTGGTCCACTAGTTAGCTCAGTTAACTAGTTGTCTGCCGGTTTGCTTATGTACGCAGTCAGCCAACTAGTTCACCGAACTCTCAGCTGACTTAACTAGTCAGCCTGCGAGTGAGCTGATGGGTGAGCTGACTTAACTACTTGACCACTGACTGAACTGACTGGTCGGGTGAATTTAGTCAGCAGGCAAATGAGCTGACTGATCAGAAGAATTAACAAGTCGGTCGGGGAGTGTGCCGACCAGTGAGTCAACTTAAATAATTGGCCGATGAGTGAGCCAACGAGTGAGCTGCCTTAACTAGTCAGCCGGCAAACGAGCAAACTGATAAGCAGTCATAACTAGTCGGTTGGTGAGCAAGTTGACTAATTAGCTGTGCTGTTGGCTTGCAATCGAACTGACAAGTTAGTTAACCTGTTGGCTGTCTAGTGAGCTAAATAATTTGTGGACCGGTAGGCTTTTGGGGGAGCCGACTAGTTACCTGACCTGATGGAAAGCGAGTGAGCCTACTAATTAGCTGACCAGCTAGCTGAGTTGCTAGCCAACTAGATAGCTAAGTAACTAGCTAATTTGCTAGCTGACTTAACTAGCTAGCTGACTAGCTAGCTGGCTATCTAGTTGAAATAACTAGCTAGCAAACAAGCTATCTATCTGTCTAGCCAGCTGACTTAACTAGTTAGATAACTAGCTAGTTAGCTGACTAGCTAACTTAACTAGCTAGCTGGCTACCTAACTGACTTTGTTGAGGAGGTAGTTGGCTGGCTAGCTGGCTAGCCAGCTGGCATAATTAGCTAGCTACCTTGTGGGCTAGATGACTAGCCAGCTTGCTTAACTTGTTAGCTACCTGGCTGGCTAGATGGCTAGGCAGCTGGATAGCTAGCTAGTGGCCTGGCCAGCTGGCTAGCCAGCCAGCATAAATAACCAGCCGGCTGGCTGTACAGTTGGATAGAAAGCCGGCTTACCTAGCCAGCCACCCTGCTGGTCAGCCAGCTGGCCAGCCTGTTTAACTAGCTGGCCACCTACATAACCAGCCTGCTAATCTGCTGGCTTAACTTGCCAGACACCTAGCTAGCCAGCTGGCTAACCAGCTGACTTAACTAGCTGAATTAACTAGATAGGCATCCAGCAAGCCAGCTGGCTTACCTAGCTAGCCACCTAGCAATACAGCCAGCTAAAAAGCTCACTTAACTCGCTGACTTAATTAGCTAGCTACCAACTTACCCAGGTGACTAGCCAGCTGAATTTTCTAGCTGACATAAACAGCTAGCCTGCTGGCTAACAAGCTGACTTAACCAGCTAGCTACCTAGCTAGCCAATGGAAAGTCACTTGAATTAACTAGCAAAATTAACCAGCTAGCCAGCTAGCTAGCCTGTTGACTCAACTAGGTGACTGAACTCGTTAGCTAGCTAGCTAGAGAGCTGATTTAACTAGCTGACATCACTAGCTAACCAGGTGGCTAGCCAGCTGATTTAAATAGTTAACTACATGCTTATCCCATATGCTTGCCAGCTGAATTAACTACCTAGCTACTTAGGTATCCAGCTGGCTAGCGAGCTGACTTAACTAGATGACCTAACTAACTAGCCACCTGGCTAGCCAGCTGACTTAATGAGTTAGCTACCCAACTAGGCAGCTGGCTAGCCAGCTGACTTAACTAGCTGACTTAACTAGCTAGCCAGCTGACTTTACTAGCTGAAATAACTAGCTAGATACCTAGCTATCTATCTAGCTAGCTAACTGATTTCTTTAGCTGACCTAACTAGCCAGCTAGATGACATAACTAGCTGATTTAACTAGCTAGCTACCTAACTAGCCAGCTGACTTAACTAGCTGAAATAACTAGCTAGCCAGCTGTCTAGACAAATGACTTAGCTTAAATAGCTAGCAAGCTGGCTAGCCAACTGAATTAATGAGGTGACTTAACTAGCTAGCCAACTGGTTAGCCAGCTGACTTAACTAGTTGATTAACGAGCTAGGCAGCTGACAAGCCAGGTGACTAAACTAAGTGAACTAACTAGTAATCCAGCTGGCTAGCCAGTTGAAATAACTAGCTTTCTACCTCTACAGCCACCTGGTTAGCCAGCTGACTTAACTAGCTAACTTAATTAGCTAACCAGTTGTCTATCGAACTGACTTAACTAGGTCACTACCTGTCATAACTGGCTGTCTTTACGAGCTGGCCTGCTTTTTAGCCAGTTGAATTAACTAGCTTGCTACATAGCTATCCATCTCACTATCCAGCTGAATTAACTAGGTGACACATCTAGCAAGCCAGCCGTATAGTCAGCTGAATTAATATCAATCTACATAGCTATCCAGCGGGCTAGTCAGCTAACTTAACCAGGTGACTTAACTATTTAGCCAGCAGGCTATTCAGCTGACATAACTAGCTAGCTACCTAGCTAGCAAGTTGGCTAACAAGCTGACTTAACTAACTGACTTAACTAGCTGACTTAACTAGCCAACCAGGTGGCTAGGCAGCTGACTTAATTGCCTAACTAGCCACCTGAATTAACTAGCTGAAATTACTAGCTAGTCAGCTGTCTAGACTTCTGACTTATCTAGTTTTTTAACTAGCTAGCGATCTGGCTAGCAAACTGACTTAACGAGGTGACTTAACTAGCTAGTCAACTGGTTAGCTGGCTGACATAACTAGTTGATTAACGAGCTAGGCCACCTACCTGACCAGTATGCTAACCAACTGGCTTATCTTGCCAGCAACCTAGCTAGCCAGCCTGCTATCTCGCTGACTTAACTAACTGACTTAAATCCATAGACATCTGACTAGACAGCCAGTTAACTAGCTAGACACCTAGCTAGCCAGCCAACTGGACAACTCACTTTACTTGCTGACTTATCTAGCTAACCAGCCGGCTAGCCAGCAGACTTACTTAACTAGCTACCTACCTACCTAGCCAGGTGGCTAGCCAGGTGACTTAACTAGCTGACTTAACCAGGTAGCCAGCAGGCTAGCCAGCTGACTTAACTACCTAGCTACCTACCTAGCCAGCTGGAAAGCCAGATGAATTAACTAGCTGACTTAACAAGGTAGCCAGTAGGCTAGCCAGCCAACTTAACTACCTAGCTACTTACCTATTCTGCTGGAAAGCCAGATGGATTAACTAGCTGACTTAACTAGCTAGTGAGCTGGCTAACCAGTTGACTTAACTAGCTTGGTACCTAGCTATCCAGCTGCCTAGACAACTGACTTAACTAGTTTACTTAACAGGCTAGAATCCTGGCACAGCAAGCTGAATTAACTAGCTACCCAGCTGGCTACCAAGATGACTTATTAGCTCTCTACTAGCTAGCTAGCTGGCTAGTCAGCAGATTAACTAGCTGACTTAATTAGCTATCCAGCTGTCTAGTCAGCTGATGTAACAAGCTCACTACCTA
>NW_007234847.1:0-12384 GCF_000164805.1 Carlito syrichta
AAACTATGACAGTACCAACCAAAGCTGAATGTATATAACAAAAGAATGATGAAGCCTCTATGCAGAAAAGTCTAAATATCTACTGAAAATGATGGAAATTTGAAGTTTCTAAATGCATGTATTGGGTCAGGCATGGTGGCTTATATCTGTAATCACAGCACTTTTGGAGGCCGAGGCAAGAGGATCTATTGAAACCAGGGTTCAAGATCAGCCTTGGGAACAAAGCAGCATCCCATTTCTACAAAAAATATAAAATTAGCCAGGCATGGTGGTGTGAGCCTGTGTTTCCAGGTACTGGGGAGGCTGAGACAGGAGTATTTCTTGGGCTATGATGTTTGCTGCTTCAGTGAGTCATGTTGGTGGCACTATACTCCACCCTGTGCAATGGAGTGAGATCAAAAATCAAATAAATGAATGAATGAATAAATAAATAAATACATTCATAAATTGAAAGACCCTTTAGTTTTAAATGGTATGCTCTCTTCAAAGTAATCTGTAGGTTTCATGCCATACTAATCAAAATTCAAAAATCTTTGTGAAATTTGATAAGTAACTTCTAAAATATGTAGCTACATGTTGTCAGAAACAGAGGCCATTTGAGAAAAATGTGACAAGAGGGAAGCTTTGCTCTAAAGCTAAGATAGATAGATACATAGATTTATTGATTAACACAGGCAAGCATTGGCCTAGGGAGTTGACGGATAGAGCAGAGGAATAGATTTGAGGTCCAGAGATAATCTACAGATACATGGGAAAAAATGTGTTGATGTCTTCTCAGGAAGTGATTTCAGAAAAACTTTACATTCAAAAGTGTCACCTCATCTTTTACACACACACACTCACAATCACACGCAAATCAATTTCACGTGGATTGTAGATCTAAATGTGAAAAACAAATAATAATTATAGAAAATAGTAAAGAGAATATCTTCATAGAGAAAGATTTTCAAGGTATGAGAAATACTGATGAAGAAGAAAAAGATTACAACAGTGACCTTCATTAAAATTATGAATTTTCATTCATAGAAAATTCCATAAAGGGATGGAATGGACCTCTCACAGACCAGGAGAGTATTGGCATGTGGCAGATGTCAACATATATCACCAAAGAGCAAATACACAAATGTCTAATGAACTCAGAGGACTCCATTACAAAAGGAGAATTGAACTCTATAGAAAAATGATCACTGAAGAAAATGACCATTCATCTCCTCATTCTTTCAGAAATATTGAATGTCTCTGTACCAGATGTGCCTTGGAGAAAATCCAGGCACAGGGACGACTGCTGCCTTCACAGACTAAGCTGCTTCACTTACACACATCTCATCTCTAGGCTTCAACTCACCCTGTTCAGATTGGCTGTCAGAGTGAGACTCCTACTCAAAAAAAATAAAAAATAAATATTCCCAAAATGTTCTGAATGCAGATTATACATGATAATTTATTTTGTTAAGAAATCCGAATTTATGATTGAATTTTATGATTGTTAAAAAGAAAAGAATATGTAAAAATCTGCATAAAATTAAATTTGATAGCATTGTTATATTTCCTCTTATGCTTTTTAGGAAAAGAAAACAGAACACCCAAAACTCTCAAGCAAAAAATATTTATTAGATGGAAAGATAACCTAAAACTTGATGGAAAGGTGAAGACAGATTTTTCAATGAATTAAAAAAAAATGATTCTCATAATTTTAATGCAAACTTGCTCCTCAAGGCTGAAACCGTCAGAAAATTGAAAAACCTGGATCAAAGTACTATCTTCCACAACTGTCCTCTTTGGATGTTGGGCATGTAGATTTCTGTGTTGGGTATACATGTGCAGTTGGGATTTTAATTGGGAATGCTTCTCAGACTATCTGGGTTGCTGCACTGGGGCTGTAGAAGAAAAGGACAATTGTTCATGTCCCAGAATATACTAAAATGCAGAACAAGCATACCATACCTACCCTATGCTGGAAATTGAGACCTCTATAGGAAGCACCACCTGGGTAATTGGACACCCCCCACCACCACCAAAAAATAAAATAAATGCTATGTTGGGCATACGTCCTTGGCCAGTCTGCTGCAACTCAAGACAGATAGCTTGGAAAGGAATGTTCAGAGGCAGGGAACAAATGGCATGTAAATTCCTCCAGTTGCAGCTGCAACTGTTTAGAGTGGAATGACTCCTCCATGATCTCTTTGGTTTGGGGCAGAAGGACCTTTATATAATACCCTGGAAATTTCAGCTTGAAATCTTTTTTGCAACTTCTTCAAAAATATTCTCAGTAAAAATCCTGTACACTCACCTTATTGGATCACCTACCTCAAAAAAATTATGGTCAATAAAACCTCGTTAGGTGCCTGATAATGATGTAAGAAGTTTTATTTTCAGCATTCTTTTAAAAATGCTTATATTTTTCAATAAAATTGTACATAAAAATCAGAACCTCCTTTTCTTTGGTTGGGATTAGAGGACTGTTGGTGAAAGGTGGGAGGTTTAAGCTGTGTGTAGTTGGGAAGGGGTCCTACCGGGACACAGTGCTCTGTATTTTGACAGCAAGAACACCTACAGATTATCTGTATAAATGAGAGGTTAGTGACCAAATGTTTTTAATATCCAAAGTGGCTGCCACCTCACAAACCTCAAAGTCAGCTTTAAGATCTGTCTTTAAGATTTGGACAACAGATTTAGACAACGGATGGGAAGGGGCAGTGTCAGACAAATATAATTAAAAGAGAAACTCTCCTTCTTGGTAGGCCTAGGACATATTCTTTCTGAGTCTATGTTAGGGGCCCTCACAGAATCTGCCGTTTGCTTTGCCATCTCCATGAAATATTCTTTTGTTTGTTTGATGTTTTTCAAACCAACAAAGATTCTTTTGATTTTAATCAAACCACAAAAGATTCTTTTTAAAAAAATTTTTATTTTATTTTAAAATTGTGGGGTTCAATTCAGGGCTAGGTATTCAAATATTCACTGCGCAGCTACCCTTGTTGATGAGGTGTGACCCCGCCCTTCCCCAGGCAGATTTCAACCTCTGTCAATTACACCTTTACCACCCCACCCCTCTACAGATTCCCACTACAGTCAGTCTTTTTCCTATAGTATTATGGTAGTTATTCAAGGTCCACTTATGAGTGAGAACATGTGGTACTCAATTCTTTGTTTCTGTGTAAGATCACTCAGTATTATAGACTCTAATTCCAGGGAGACCGTCCACAGACTGGGAAAAAATATTTGCCAACTCTATGTCTGACAAAGGCCTAACATCTTGGATCTACGCCAAAGATTCTTGACTGTGCTCCACTTTAAGTCACCGGTTAGGTCGTCTAATTTAGCATCTCCTGGATCTAAGACCAAGTAAAAGGAAAAGGCAAATATGTCACTAGGCAATCTCAGTCTTGGAAGAAGGGTGGGTGAGAGTCCAAGGCAATGGTGACCCAGACATGGTGAAATCAGTCATCTGCCTATATAGCCTGATAGAGTTAAGTGCTAGGATTCTGGCATGGTTCCTGTGTTTAATTTCTGGCATCATTGACTTTCAGAAATTAGGTGAATTTCCTTTGGGGAGGAATGGAGCAATTGGGGAATGGAAATGTCCAGTGATCAATGTAGCTGTCACATTGCAGGCATCCATAATTTGTCCGTAAGCTTTAACATTTGAGAAAGACAGGGTGTAGGAAACATTTTTAAGAAAGAAAAATATTGGACCGGGCCCAGTGGTTCACAACTATAATTCCAGCAATTTGGAGAGCTGAGGCAGGAGGCTTGCTTGAAACCAGGAGTTCAAGACCACCCTAAGCAACAAAGCTAAAGACATAAGCAAATTGACCAGATGATGTGTCATGCACTCATAGAACCAGCTACTTGGGAGGCAGAGGCAGAAGGATGGTCTTAGCCCAGAAATTTCAGATTGCAGTGATCTGTGATTATGCCACTGCCCTGCAGCCTGGACGACAAAATGAGACTCTGACAATGAATGAAAGAAAGAATGAATGAATGAATGAAAATTTTGTCTCCTGAAAGACCTAGCATGCTTTCTGTCCAATTCAATCTTAGATGCTTTCATAGCAACGTCACATTGCTTTGCGGTTTTTGCCATTTCTTGTCAATGTTTCCACCATCCCTCACCACATATAAAGTTAAGCCTACTATTCAATGTATCCTTGAATCTCAGACCAAATTCAAGTAGAAATACCTATACCTGTCATCCCAAACTTGGAAGAGGGATACAAGTGATTCCTCATTCAGTGGTCACCAGGACAGATGAAACGAGTCATAGGAGGTTTAAGCACCGGCACTCTCAAGTACTCATACTGTGTTTCAAATTTCTTACTTCCTTGACTTCTCACCAGTTAGTTGATTACCTGCACTTCATATTACACATTAGTAAAACAGAGTTTAATTTCAGTATCAAGCCGTATCAATGTGCAACATGGATGTACTTCATTTTGACTTTCATCTGTTCTCTTATTTTCTGGGTACCTAATGAAATATTTTATAATATGGCATTAGCAAAAATAACATTATAAATATTTTATGAAGGAAATCTAAATTAACATTTTTGAGGAAGTTTAAAAGATAAGACATTGTAGTAAGTTAAAGTGTATAAAGTTTATTTCATTTTAGAGTTGTGGGGTACATGGGAGGATTCACTACATAGGCAAAATTATGTGCAAGTGTGGTTTGGACTTCTAGTGAGTCCTCTTTTCCCCAGTAGTGGACCTGGCACCCAGCATGTAGTTATGTGTCCCTTATTGCTCATACTTTCCTCCTTTAGCAGTGTCCGTTGTTCCCACCTTTGTGCTCATGGGACTAGTGATCAGTGAAAAGTATAAAGTTGAATATGACTTTGCTCTTGTATTTCTTCTTCTGATTTTTAGGAACAGAAATAGCACACTCAAAACTTTTAAACACAAAGAGATTTATTAAAAGTTAAGCTTAAAATTAGATGAAAAGGTGGAAACATATTTTAGAATGAACATCAGGGACTAACTTTCAAAATCATACTGCAAACTGACTCAGGAAGAGAGACACTGCCAGAAATTAGAAAACACTGGATCAGGGAGTGAAAGGGTCCAGCCCCACAAGGGTTGTGGGATTTCCTGAAGGAGAGACGGAGAGGCGAAAGATGAAAATATTATACTCGGACACCTGCTTCCTGAACAGATGACAATTTAATGTTAGTTAACAGAGAGCTTTTATACCATTCGTAAAGGGGCAAGACAAAGAAAATTCCTTCACGTACATATGCTTTAAAAGTTACCACTATCTAGCGGTCTTTAGAAGAAATGAATAAGCCCAAAACACTATCTACTTTCAGTTAATGAGTCTTGAGATAAGTTTAAAAGGAGTTTCACTTAAACTAAACATAATGCATACAAGGTTTACTTTGATTTCGGTTTCACATCACTTGTCTAATTAAAAAAGCCTTAAAATCACTAAGACAGAACTATAGATTGTAACTAGTGATAGTAGGAATATTAAGCCCATTAACTTGACCAAACAACAGTGGCTAGCATTTAAAGAATAATTATGAAAGTCACTTACTGTGAAAATACATATACTAATCTTTACTCTGAATAAGCATATAAAGTGAACTAAACATAATGAATTAAAACTAACACAACTAAAATTATTATGGTTGCATAATTGCTAAGGAGCTTTTAAGTTTAGGATAATGGTGATTTGGCTGTTTTTCTTATACTTGGCAACCTCCTGGAAAACATCTTTGTCTTAAGATAGGCACTTGAGCAATTATTATTATCTTTGAGGCACCAATTTTTATCATTGTGTGAACTTAAACTTATGAACTTAAAACAATCTTCAAAGTAGCTATAAAACACTAAACTATAGCACTAAAACTTAATTAATGACTCAAAGTAAAAACCTTGGTAAACATAACCAGAGCCTAATAATTTTTGTCAACCCTCATACATATGTATATTGATTATATAAACTTGTATGATATTACATTTACCAATTATGATTAATACATGGATAAAACAATTATCATGTCTAGAATAGCACTGCCAGCAACTCTCTTCAAAAGAGTCCCAAATTACAGTCCTTGAAGCGCTTCAAGAAAGTTCCCAGGTGCACGGTTCTTCATGTAGCAGTTTTTCTCTTTTGGGCTTTTACAACCTTCGAAGTTTTGTAATCGCCTTTCTTGCCCAGGTGTCTTCGTTACTTTTTTCTTATCCTGCAGTGTTTATTTCTAAAGACAACTCAAAGAAGCTTTTAATGGCCTTTCCCAGGCCCCCAAGGTTGCTTTCTATATTTAGTTAATTATCATAAAAGTGTCTAATTAGTATATTATGAATTTAGTGAAAACCCACTCTATAAACTTTTACTTAAAATTTAACTAAAGAATTAAGTAAAAACCTTAATGATTAATCTTGACCCTAAGTCTGTGAAGACAGTGTTATAAATCACCTACATAACTCCTACATAAGTGTTAGAACTTATAATGAATTCATAATGAACTTACTATAACTTGTGCTTCTATAAAACCTTATGTCTAAACACTAAACTCCATAATTCTAAATCAAATAAGAAGTGAATATACTTATATCATTTATTACTTAAGCAATGTCTAGTAACTTATAACCAAGTGAAAGAAAGCATTCTTGGTGTGCTTCAGAGTTTAACCCTTGCATATGTAGAAAAGGCCAAGCGGCATAGTGGGAAAATGGAAAAATGAACCATGACATTCTCAGGTTAGCTGTGAGTACTTCACATAAACATGCCATTTTCTTCTTCCACGACTGCAAAGAATTTCTTCGGTGGTACCAAACAGCAAAGGTGGAAGACAGAAGGGCCTCAGCTTCCCGGGCTTGCCCTGCAGCCCAGGGTCTTCGGCCCACCAGGACCCTGTCAATCAGGTGGACCTCCAAGGCCGGCTCCCAACAGGGGAGCTACTAACATATCCACTTTCTCTAGAAGCACACAGCCCCTGATAAGCATTGGAATACTGAGCAATTCCACGTGTTTCTGAGGAATGCACACATAGAATATCACCACAGCCTCTTTTGTGGGAAAGTAAATGCAACATTCTTCCTAAAGAAAGAACAATCTGGCAATATCAGTAAAATTAAGTTTAAATATGGTCCTATTCTGCTCATTGATACATATTCTAGAAAACTCACACAGGTCCATAAGGACTATTATGTATTGTGGTGGTGACCAATGTCTATCTGAGTGTCCACTATAGGACAGAAGGGAAGTTAAGTGTGTCAGAGGCTCATCAGAGGCTAGTATGCCAGATAAGTGAAAAATATTGACTAATGCAAGACCTATATCCTGATACTTTAAATGTAAATTAAAATTATATGCAAATAACTGTTTAATTACTTACTATAAGACTAATTGTGTTAGGACTTTCAAGAAAGAACAATTAGGAAATAGATACAACTATAGATATGGAATAGATGACATAGATATAGATGATATAGATATAGCTATATAGATATATGAGAGGAGACATATTAGGGAAACTGGCTCATGTGACTGTAGAGGCTGAGAAATCCCAGGACAGGCAATCTACAAACCGGGGAGGTGAGATGCTGGTAGCGTGGCTCAGACAAATGTGAAGGTCTCAGAACAAGGGAAGCTGATGGTGAAATTCTCAGTTCAATATCAAAGGTTTGAGAACCTGAATGCCATGGGGTAAAGTCCTAGAGAACAAAAGCTAGAAAGCCTGGAATTCCGATGTCCAAGGTCAAGAGAAGAGCATATCCCAGCTCTAGGAGACAGAAGTTGCATTTTTGTATTGAACCCACAGCTGGCTGGATGATGCCAGCCCACATTGAGAGCAGATCGTCTCCACTCAATCCAATGAATCACATGCTACTTTCCACTGGAAACATCCTCAAGAAACACCCAGAAATGATACTTTACCAGTTCTCTACATACTCCTCAAGTCAGTCGGGATGACACCTAAAATTAACCTTCATATTAACTGACACAAAAAAAAATACTGTTAAAGAATGACTATTATAAACAAGTCAAAAGATAACAAGTGCTGTCAAAGATGTGGAAAAAAAAGAACACTTATACACTTTACACTGTTGGTGAAATGGAAACTGATACAGTGATTAAAGAAAAACATTATGAAAATTTCTCAAAAAATTAAAATTAAAATTACTATATGATCCAACAAGCCTACTCTAGGGTATATATCTACTATAATTGAAGTCAAGATCTTACAGAGCTATCTAAATTCCCATATTCACAGTAGCATTACTCATAATAGCCAAGATTAAAAAAAAAACAAAAACTAAAGTTCATGGATGAACACAGGATAAAGAAAATACGATATATATATAAAAATGGAATACCACTCAGTCTTCACAAAGTTTTACAAAGAGAAATCCTGTCATTTTCAACAACATGGATGAACATGAAGGATGTTATGTTAGATATAAAAGGCAAATATTGCATGATTTTACTTATATGTCAAATCTAGACAAGTCAAACTTATTGAAAAAAAAGTAGAATGGTGGTTGCCATTGGCTGAGGAATGAGGGTAAGAGTGAGATGTTAGTCAAAAGTACAAATTTTCCGTTATGTAAAAAAGTTCTAGGAATCTAATGTACAGCATGGTGACTGTAGTTTAGTCATATGCTGTGGTCTTAAAATCTGATGAGAGAGTAGTTTTAAGTGTTCTCACCACAAAAATGAGAGGTTAGCTGTGTGATGTGATGGTATTAAACTAGCTTGATATTGGTAATAATTTCACAGTGCATACCATATAATCAGGTTGTACAAATTAAATATATACAATTTTTATATCAATCATACCTAACTAAAGCTGATAAAAGTCTCTTTACATCTAGATACATAATTAAATAAATACCAGTACTAGGGGGAAATATACCTTTAAATAAAATACTAATGGGAGGCACAGTGGAAGCAGGGAGAGCAGACAAAGGAGAGTAACAAACAATAGTATGCATATAATTACATTTAAAAATAAGGATATCATAGAAAATGCTATTGAAATTGTGACATTAACTGAACCCATTTGCCCTTAGGTATGAAAACCGTAGCCAGATGAAATGTCCATTTGATGAGCATAACCCAGACAAAAAAAAGAAAAAAAATACAATTTTAAGTTGGCAAAGGACTCTCCTTTTCTCAGTCCAACCTAATTACTCCTTCACTAATTTCCCTACCTCATATGATTTCTTGAGGGCCTAGGGTTTTTGTCCATCTCCAGCATTTATGATCTTGGACTATGGTCCAAACGTACTTAGTCCCATGTCTAAAGCAAGGCAGCATCTCTCAGATACTGGAAGATAATTAGATATATTAATATAATGTGTCTAGGTTTGTCTGAAACAGAGACTCTGCCCTTAGAATGAAAACTGCCAATAATAGGGCTTTTCGTCTCACTCTACCCTCCCATTGCATGATTCAATCAAAACCCAAGGAATTCCAATAGTTCTTTCAGAATGATAAGATATCCATCATAATCCTATCAGCAACTGAAGCAATTTACAAAGAAAATTAGTGTAACCCCACATAATTAGGTTTTGTATCTCACTTTCTATACAAGACAGAATGCTATAAAAGTGCAGTCAGCAATGGACTGAGTCATCCACCCTTTCCGTAGATTAGCTACTTGGCTAGGCCTGGTAAAGTTAGGAGGCTGAACTATGAAATTCCGTCTGTCAACCTTGGAAGAGTGGTTGTGGAGGCAGATATGTCCAGAGACCTAAATGCCATGAGGTCTGAATCAAGAGCAGACCTGGGCATTCAATAACTTTGGTGGGAGGAACCACCACTCCTGCCAACTCAGCTCTGTGGGGATGTGGCCTCAGACGTTTTCAGGATGCTGAGCTGGAACTGTTCTTAGAAGTTGAGAGGGGTTAAAAACACTGCTGAGAATCAATGACCAGGAGCCAATGGATGAAACCATGAAGGAACTCCAGTCACCTCAACATGAGGTAGACACTACCACAGGAGAGGTCCTATGGGTTGGAACCAGCCAGGAGTTGTCACCACTTGGGTAGGTGGACAGACAGACATTTAGAGCGCCTCCCTGAGCCCAGAATGCCTCCAGAAACTGATGAAAACCAAGTTTCAATATGAAGGAATCAGCAAAGGAGTGGAATCCCAGACTTGCTCCTGGCCCACAGCACCACCATCTTCTACCAATGCCCTGGAAGGAGTCTGAGACAGCCTACTGGGGGTCGTCAAACTGTCCCTGTGGCCTTTTATACTGAAAGTGTAACCTGTATGCACAAGAGCCTCTCTGTTGTGATGACTCCTTCTTTTGCTTTATTGAATTACCAGAAATATATTTCAGTTAGAAAGACCCTTTCCTTGTACTAAATAATATGCTAAATAAATCTTCTTTGAGAGCTACTCAAACTTGTTGTGGTTCTTCTGTTGAAATTGCACACAAGGATTAAAACATTTTCCTTATTCTGCACTTGTGGACTTGATTAATTAAGTTGGGTAAATCAAGACTAGAAGTTTCACAGTTGGGCCTGAAGTAGAAAGGGAGCAGGGACCTAGCTCAGAGGTTTTTATTTATTTACTTTTTTGACTCTCTTGTCCACCCTGATGTGCAGTGAAATGATCATTGTTCAGTACTGCCTCAATTCCTGGGCACAAACAACCCTCCCACCTCTGCCTCCTAAAATGCTGGTAAGCATCCATGCCTCGTCTCAAGTTCTGGCTGGACACCATGGCACACCCTTGTAATCTCAGTACTTTGGAAGGCTGAGATGAGAGATTCCTTGATCCTTAGCATTCAAGACTGGCCTGGGCAACACAGCAAGACCCTGTTTTTATAAATAAAAATACTAGGCCGGGCATGGTGGCTCAAGCCTCTAATCCCAGTTCTTGGGAGGTCAAGGCAGGAGGATTGCTTGAACCCAGGAGTTTGAGTGAAGTTTGAATGTAGTTAATTACTTGGGTTTGATTTTCCTCCGTAGAAGGAAACAGAACAATTAATGCTGTTTTGGTTCCTACCAAGAATGTGAAGTTAGCCTTTTCTTGTTAAGGATTGGTCCGCTTTCCCTGACCAGCCTCAAGCTTTCTCCCAAATCTCCTTTCAGTTTCGTCCCATTCTTTATCATCCCAAACATTGCCTCATAACTGCCATACACACAAGTTTTTTCACATGAACACATACCTCTTTCCCCAAACCTGGGTGTCATTCACTGCTGCAATATTATCATTTGGGGCATTTTTCATTCCAGAATCAAGTTATTTAGAGCTGGCTGTCATCCACAAGAGCTTCTCACTTTCTTGTCAAGAGTTCTTTGGGGTTTTCCATCCCTAATCCAATCTCTTCACTAGGAGGATAACTTCCTTCAGGATGGGACAAACTGGTTTTGACACATAGGGAGAGTCCTCCTATGCAGCAATTAACTTCCAGGCTTCAGGTCACTACCCAGATCTCCTCCCTTAGCATAGAACCACCTACTCAAGCAGAGGAGGAGAAAATCCAATGGTCTGCGATTTTGTGGATGCCATTCTCTTTGCCACCTAAGCTGTAGGTGAAAGATGTGACGTACTTCCAAGCCGCAGTGAGGGAGACCTATGGTTCCATAGAGCCAGCAGCAGGGACCCAAAGACCACCTGGCGGGAATGTTCTGTTTCAGTGCGGAGTCTCTTTGCTCTGAACTCCAGTGCCAGGTAGCAAAATTCCTGTCCCTGCCAGAGTGAGAGCACCTTGCATGCCATCATGGTGCTGACTGCTGAGTTCTGGATGAAGACTCAATGCCCGAGACCCAGGGAGAGCCACAGGTGCCTATAGTATTGGCCTACACAGTCACCTCCAAGGAGCCCAGTCAACGTGCTGCCCCTCAGCAACCCTGGCTCTTTGTGCCCTTGTTCTCAGGTGGATGACTAGAGCCTCACAATTCTGATGTCAGTGACCCTCTCCAGAATTCCCTTGCTGCGGAACCCTGGCACTCACTGTCATGCATCCTCAAGTTTTCTGGAGGCAGAGGTGACGTGTAGTGGCCGGGAACCCCATAGCCTGACTGCACCTTTTGCCCCTGGCTCTAAGAAGTGGTGAAATCTGGACTTAACCCTCCAGTTCATGATCCTCAGCCAATGGCGTTCGCTCCCATGATGCCTCCTCCTTTGCACAAGTTAGACCCCTGAGATGGTAGCCACGGTGTATTCTGTGTAAATCGTGCTCTGAGCTACCCTAAATAATATTGTGGTTCACCAAGGCAAAATTCTTCCACAGATGTTTCTGGTCTGACTGTTGGATGCACAAGTCCTGGGTGGGTGATGGGGGAATGAGGGGATTAGTGGGAATCCTGAGGGGGTACGAGGACCCAGACTGAGATTGGCCACTTGGAAGCATCTTCGTCTGAGAGCACAGAGGGAGTTGGCATCACCTGTGCAGAGGGGCTCCCTGTGACCTGTGTG
>NW_007234848.1:0-24000 GCF_000164805.1 Carlito syrichta
GATGCATGCCTTTGTGACTTACCCACCTCTGTGATGGGTGCCACAGTGACAGGCCCTGCTATGTAATGAATGCCCCAGTGATTGCCCCCTCTATGAGCCATACCCTTTTGCCTGGCCATCTTGTGTAATGAGTGACCCATTGACTGGCCCTTTTCAGTGATGAGTATCAAAGTGACTCGCCCTCCTTTTTGATGATTGTCCCAGTGACTGGCCTTCCTCCATTATTGTTACCCTCAATGCCTGACCCACCTCTCTCTTCAGTGCCAAGTTGTCTACCCTCTTTGGTGTGATCACCCCAGGGAACTCCTATGTGAAGGGTGTCCCCATGACTGTTCCTCCTCTGTGAAGTGTGCCCCGCTTATGTGTCTTCTTCAATGATGGGTGCCCCAAGGCTGTCCCAGTGAGTGGCCTCCACTATGCTAGGTACTCCAGAGATTGGAACACCTCTGTGTTGGATTCCACAGTGTTTGTCTTCTGTGATAAATGTAACAGTTCTTAGTCTTCTTCTGTGAAGGGCCCCATGACTGGCCTTTCATCGTAATGGGAGCCCCAGTGAATGGATCTCCTTTGTGATGAATGTCCCAGTGACTGGCCCTCCTAAAAATATGTGCCCCAATGACTTGACTTATTCTATAATGCATGCTCCAGTAACTATTTGCTGTGATGGCTGCCAGGGAGGCTGGCCTTCTCTGCAATGGGAGTCCCAGTTACTGGGGCTCCTCTGTGATGGGTGCCTCAATGTCTAGATCTACTCTGTGATGGGTGGCACAGTGATTGATCCTCCACTGTGATGGGTGCCTCAATGGCTTCTCAACTTCCATTATGGATGCCTAAGTGACTAGGCTTCTTGTGTGATGAATGAACTAGTGGCTAACCCTCCTCTGTGAAGAGTGCCTTCATTACTGGGCATCCTCTGTGATGAGTTTCCCAGTAACTGGTCCTCTTCCATGATAGGTGCCCCAGTAATTGGTACTCCTCAAATCGGTGCCCCAATGTTGCACATCCTCTGGGATAAGTTCCTAGTAACTAGTCCTGCTCTGTGATAGGTGTCTCAGTGACTAGGCCTCTTCTGTGATGAGTGACCCAGGACTTAGGCTGCTACCAATGGGTTCCCCAGTGATTGGTTATCCAGTGGTGACGGATGTTTCAGTGCCTGGTACTTCTGTGATATGTGCATAAGTTATTTTGGCTCCTCATTGATAGATACCCCAGTCACTAGCCCTCCACTGTCATGGATACTGCCCTGACTTTGCCTCTTCTGTGATGGCTGCCACAATTACTGGCCCTTTTTTAAAATCAGAGCTTTATGACTGAACCCTCCTAATGAGTGTCCAAGTGCTGGCTCTCCTATCTGATTTGTTTCCCACTTAATAGCCCTCCTCCATATTGGGTGCTCCTGTGACTGGCCATCCTTTGTGTTGGGTGTCCCAGGAAGTGGATCTCTTCAATAATATGTAAACCAGTGAAAAGACTACTGTGTTTGGTGCCACAGTGACTGATATTCATATGTAAATGGTACTCCAGTGACTAACGCTACACTGTGATGGGAGTCACAATGACTGGGCCTTTATCGTAATGGCTGTCTCAGTGACTAGACCTCCTCTGTGATTGGTACCCTTAACAACTGGCCATCCTTTGTGATGTGTGGCACAGTGACTGGCCCATCTCTGAAATGTGTGCCCATTTGACTGACGTTCATCTCTGATGAGGCCCCCAGTGACTGGCTTTCCTGTGCTGAGTGTTACTGTAAATGACTCTCCTCTGTGCCTAGTAACTGGGCTTCCACCTAAATTCTGTGCCTCCTCCATAATGGCTGCCCCAGTGAGTGGCCATACTTTGTGATAGGTGTCCCAGTATATTATCCTACTCTTTAATAGGTGCTCCATTACCTAGATATCCTCTTTGTTTGATGACCAATTGACTGGACTTTCTCAAAATTGGGGGCTCCAGTGACTAGTTATCCTCTGTGATGTGTGTTCCAGTAACTGGGCCACCTCCATAATTGGTGTCTCAGTGACAAGCACTCCTCTATGATGAGTTCGCTGTGACTGGCTCTCCTCTGTGATGTTGTCATAGTAAATGAGTCTCATCTGTGATAGGTGGCCAAGTGATTGGATCTCCTCTATAATGGGCACCCCAGTAACTGGCTCTCCTCTGTGAAAAAATACCTTAGCAACTAGCCTCTGTGATGAGTGATTCAGTGAATATCTTTCCTTTGATAACACTGCACCAGTGACTGGATTTCCTACATAATGGCTGTTCCAATGACTAACCCTCTTGCATTATGAGTTCCCCAGTAATTGGATCTCCTCAGTGATTGGTACCCTAGTGATACCCGCCTCCATAAATGTTGCCCTAGTGACTAGGCTTCCCCTGTGATGATGTTCCAGTATCTGGGTCACCTCCATTATGGGTTCCCAACTGACAAGACCTTCTTCATGACAGTTTTCCCTGTGACTGTCTCTCATTAGTGATGAATGCCCCAGTGACTCGTCCTTCTCTGTGAGGATTGTGCCTGTGACTTTCCATTCTTTGTAATGAGTACCCTAATAATTGACTTTCCTACATAACAGGTGACCCAGTTACAGACTATCTTCTGTGCTGGATACCTCTGTCCCGAGTCTTCTGTGATGGGTGTCCTAGAGACTGTTACTTCTCTTTGATGGGTACCTCAGTGACTACCCGTCCTCTGTGATGGTTGCCCCAGTTGCTGGAGCTTCTCTGAGATCAGTGCCCAAGTTCTGGGTCTCTTCTATGACAGGAGAGTAAAGGACCCACTTCCATTATCAGTGTTCCAGTGATTGGCCTTCCTTCTAATGGGTGCCTTAGTGACTAGGCCTCTTCTGTGATGGGCCCCTAACTGACTGGCCATCGTTATGTCACTTACCTCAGTAAGGTCTCCTTTTTGATAGGCACACCAGTGATGGGTCCTCCTCCTCATGGTGTCCCAGTCATTGACCCTGCTTTGTGATAAATGCAGAAATAACAGGCCCTCAACTGTGATAGGGGCATCATTAACCGTGCCTCTTCTGTGATGTATGTCCCAGTGGCTAGGCCTCCTCTGTGATTGATTCCACAGTGATTGTGCATCCTTTATGATGAATGTCCCAGTGAGAAGTCCTCCTCTGTGATTACAGTCCTACTGACTGAACCTGCTATTAATGACTCTCTTCTGTAATAGGTGCCTCCATTTCTGGCTCTCCTCCTCAGTGAATGAGCCTTCTCTGTGATGCATGCCACTGTAACTGGATCTTCCTGTTATGGTTCTCCCAAGAAAGTGGCTCTCCTTTGTGATGTACATCCCATTGACAAGACTTCTTCTATGATGGGTGTCCCAATGATTGGTTTTCCTCTGTGAGTTGTGCCCTCATGATGGGCATCTCTATGATTTGTGACCTAGTGCCTTTTCCTCCTCTGTGATGGGTGTCACAGTAAATAACACTCCTCTGTGATCAGTCACATTGTCTTGTCCTTGTGATGAGTGCCCCTGTTACTGGGTCTAATCTGTGATGGATGTCCTAGTTACTGAGACTTCTCTGTGATGAATGCATTCATCAGTCTTCTGGACTGGCCCTCCTCTCTGAGGGGTTGTCCAAAGACTTCCTCTCCCATGATCTGACCATCCCTCTTATTGGGCCTAAACTATAATTGATAACTTAGTTACTAGGAATCCTCTGTGATGGGTGCCCCAGTGACTGGGCCTTTTCTATGATGCTTTCAACAGTGAAATGCCTGCATCTATAAATGGTGACTTTGTGACTGAGCCTAGTTTGTAATGGATGCCCCAGTGACTGGGCATCCTTTGTGATGAGAACTTCATTGAGTAAATGGTCTTTGAGATGGGAGTCTCAGGGATTGTCCCACCTCTGGAATGGTGTCTCAATGGAATGGTGTCTCCTTTGTGATAGGAAACCCAGTGATTGGTTCTTCTCTGTGGTGGGTGTCAGTGATTGGCACTCAATAATGGATGCAAGTATGGCCAGCACTCCTCCACAATAGGTATCCCAGTGACTGGTCCTCCACTGTGATGGGTGTCCCAGTGACTGGCATTCCTCCAAAATGGATGCCCCACTTACTGGACTTGCTCTACCATGTGTGTCCAAGTGACTGGGCTTCCTTTGTAAATGGGGATACATTGATTGACTCTCTCTGTGATGGGTGTCTCAGTGAATTCCTCTCCTTTTTATTGAGTCCTCATTGACTGGTTCTTCTCTGTGATTGGTGCCCCAGTCACTAGATCTCCTCTGTGATGAGTACTTCAGTGATTGGCTTCTCTGTATTGATTACAATCAATACAGAGTGACTGACCCTCCACTATTATGGGCGTCCCTGTGACTGATGCCCTATTGGACAGGAGCCCCAGTGACTGGCTGTCCTCTGTGATGGGTTCCTCACTGACTAGTTTTCCTCAGAGATGGATGTCTCAGTGACTGACTTTCTTCTGTAATGGGTTCCCCATTTTTTACCTTCTGTGACAGTTCCCACAATTACACACCTTCCAGCATAATGTGTTCCCAAGTGACTAGGCCTCCTCTGTGATGGAAGTCCCATCGAATGGTACTTCTCCTTAATGGGTGCCCCAGTGACGAACCCACCTCTGTGAGGAGTGTCCTAATGACAGGCATTCTTTCAAAATGGGCGACACAGTAACTCACCCTTCTTTGTCATGGGTGTCCTAGTGACTTACCCCCCTTTGGGATGTCTGCCCAAGGGATTGGCCCTTGTTCTAATGGGTGCCCTGTTTCCTGGCTCTCCATAGTTATAGGTCCCTCGATGATTGACTCTCCTCTGTGATGGGTTTCTCAATGACTGGCTATTCTCTGTGATGGGTTCCCAAGTTACTGTCTCTGCTCTTTAATGAATGCCCCAGTACAGGCTCTCCTCAGTGATGGGTATACCAATGACTGACACTCTTCTGTGATAGTTGTCCCAGGGACTATACTTTTTCGATAGATGACCAATTGACAGTCCCTATCCTGTGATTTGGGTCCCAGAGACTGAGCCTCATTTATAATGGATGCTCCAGTGAATAGAAGTTTTCTGTGATACATACCCCAGTGAATGGCCCTCCTCTGTGATGGCTGCACCAGTGACAGACCCTCCTTTATAATGGTAGTCTCAGTGACTGACTTTCCTCTGTGACGTGTTCCTCGATAACTGGTCAGCCTCACTGATGGGTGCCCCAGTGACTGGCTCTCCTCTGTGATGTGTGCAACAGTGACTAGCCCTCCAAGAGCTGACTGCCCCAGTGATTGCCGCTTCTCCATAAGGGGCACCACAAAGATTGACTGTCCTCTGTGATGGGTACTTCAGTGACTAGACCTCCTCTGTGAAGGGATCACCAGTGTCTTGTTCTCCTTTGCAATGTGTGCCACAATGACTGGAAGTTCTCTATGTTTACCCCCTGCTTACTGTTGCTCCTTCATAACAGGAGACCTAGTGACTAGATCTTCTCTGTTACATATTCCTCGGTAAATATCCCTCCTCACTGACGGGTGTACTGGCCCTCCTCTCTAATGGGTGCAGCTGTGACTAATATTCCAAAGTTCTGTCTGACCCAGTGATTGTCTCTTCTCCATAATGGGAGTCACAGGAACTGACTCTCCTCTGTGATGGGAGCTTCAGTGACTAGATCTCCTCTGTGATGGGTGCCACATTACCTTGGCCTGGTCTGTGAGGGGTGTCCAGGTGAATGGTCACCTCCTTAATTAATGTCCTAATGGATGCCTCAGGGACTGGACCTCCTCTGTGATGGATGCTCCAGTGATTCACTCTCCTCAGTGATGGATGTCCCAATGACTTGTCTTCTCTGATGGTTGTCCTAGTAACTGATTTTCCCCTATGATGAGTACACTGTGAAGAGTCTTTTTCTGTGATGAATGTCCCAGTGACATGCACTAATATGTAGCAGTCCTCTGTAATTGTTGCCCCAGTGACAGTCCCTCCTTCATAATGAGAGCCACAGTGACAATCTCTCCTCCGTGATGGGTGCTTCAGTGCCTAGCCCTCCTCAGTGATGGTTGTCTCTGTTTTGGGATTCCTAGTTGCTCTGTCTCCTTGGTAATGAGTGCCACAGTGACTGAAATTCATCTGTATTGCCCCCCCCCGACTGCTGCTCCTTCATATGGGTATTGCAGTGACTGGACATCCTCCATAATGCGATTGCCTCTTCTTTTTGATGGGTGCCTCAGTGACTGACTCTCTTCTGTGATAGTTGCCCTATGACTGGTCCTCTGTTGAGATGGGTGCACCAATGATCATCTCCTTTGTCAAGGATGTCTCAGAGTCTAGCCTTCCCATATGACGGGTGCCTCAGTTCCTGGGCTGTCTATGTGATGGATGCTGCAGTAAGTACGTCTGCTCTGTGAGCAGTGCTCCAGAGACTGACCCTCTTCTGTGATTGGTGCCCCATTTACTGACCCTCTCTTAATGGGTGCCCTAGTGACAAGCCCTCCTCTGTGATGGATGTCTCAGTGACTGAACCTCTTCTGTGTCTGGTCGCCCCAGTTGTTTGTTCTCTTCACTGATATATGCCTCAGTATCTGTTTGCCTTCTGTGATGGAGGCTGTACTGTATGATGAGTATGCTCTGACTACTCTTCTTCTATGATGTATGCCCTAGAGACAGACCTTCCTTTCTAATCTGTGTCCCAATCACTGACACTCCTCTGTAATGAGTGCCCCAGTGAATGGCCCCATTTTTGATGCATGTCTCTGTGAGTAGTGCTCCTCCATATTGGGTGACCTAGTAACTGGCCCTTCACTGTGATGTGTGCCCCAGGGACTGGCCTAGTTTTGTGCTGGGTGCCTGTGAAATGAGACTTCTTTGTGAGTTGTATACCAGTGACTAGCCTTCTTCTGTGTGATGAGTGTCTCATTAAAACATCCATCTCTGTGATGGATGCCTCGTGACTGTGCCTCCTTCATATTATGTTACCAAGTGAGTAACCCTCGTCTGGTGTTGGGAGCCGGCCGGGGGCCCACTGAGTCTTAGGGATCAGGGAAGGCCATGGACCCCGAGACCACTAGGAGGAATTCAAGAGCTGTTGACCCCATTCCCTCCCCCCTTTTGCACTTGGCACAGGCAACCAGGAAAGGCTCGTGCTCGCTCTAACAGAGAACTCTGAAACCAGAATGAACACAGCTAACTTTGGAGTCTATTGTTCCTATTTTCCACGGTTTATGGTCTTTGCTTTTAAACAATTTACGTTTAACTTTGAATCACATTGAGGAGCCTTAGTGCAAGTCACAGGTTCTCTTTACGTGATTTTAGAAATTTATAGAATAGCTTATTTATAGATTAAAGAAAATTTAAGTAATCATTTTGTTATAGAAGTGTGGTTAGTTCAGTTTGATTCAGGGGGGACATTGAAGTTTGAATTAGGCCAGCTGGTGCTAGGAGAGTGCAACTATAGCAGCCACTGTTTTATAGAGACTAGTTTGAATTAGTATAGAATAGTAAAAGGTATTATATCATTATGTTGGTTTTGGGTGTAAGCATTGAACAATGTTATGGCTGTAAACAATTTAGGGTACATAGAAACTGGATAAGAAACAACAAAAAAACAATTTGTGGTTGTTCTTTCTCATGTTCTTCCTCATGTTTGAAACATACATCTGCTTGAGAGTGGGGGGTGTCCTGTGTGTACCTAGAACTGTTCATGTGAAAGTATCTTTTGTGTAACCATAGCTGCAGGAGTTCCCGTGATGATAACTTTGCAGAATTTGGTGATAAAAGCCCTGGGATAATACTCAATAAACGACTTCTGGTCACTTGAGCAGGAGTCCAGTCTCTTTCTTTCTCCCCTCTTTCTTTCTCTTTATATCTATCCCTACAGTTTAATCGTCGATGCTGTCTCACCTATCAGGGATGCTCCATCTCCCACAGGGGCAGGTCCCCCTCAGTCTGGGGTTTTACTGGCCCTTTTCTTTGATTAGTGCCCAAGTGATTGACTTGCCTATGTGGTGTATGCGTCTTTGGCCCTCTTCAGTGACGGATTCCCCAGTGAATGAAACTTCTCTAAAATGTGTGCCTCAGTGAGAGACCCACTTCTGGGATGGGTCCCCCAGTGACTGGCCATCTTTTGTGATAGATGTCCAGTGACTGGTCTTCCTCTGTGTTGGGTGCACCAGGTAATAATTTTTCTCTGTGATTGCTGACCCATTGATTGGGTCTTCTACAAAATAGGTGCCCCACTGACTGCCCATTTTCGGTGATGTGTGATCCATTGATTTGCTCGCCTCTGTGTTGAGTGTCACAGCGAATAGTCCTAAACCATAATGGGTTTCATAGGGATTGGTCCTCCTCTGTGGGGGGTGCCACAATGACAAGCCCTCCTCTGTGATGGATGTTCCAGTGACTCGTTCTCTTTGATTTGTGCCTTTGTGACAGGCCCTCACTCTGATGGGTGCCATAGTGACTGGCAATGCTTTTTGGTGGGTCCTCCAGTAAGTGACCTACTTCTATGATGGGTGTCCCTGTGATTGGTCCTTCTCAGTGTAGCGTGCTTCAGTGTCTAGCCATTCTCTGTGATGGTTGTTTCAATGGCTGACCCAGTGAGAGATTCTAATCTTTGTTGGGTGCTACAGTGAGCACAGTTACTCTGTGATGATTGTCCCAGTCACTGATCCTCTATAATGGTTACCCCCATGACTGGTCCACATCTGTCACACGTATGCAAGTGACTAGCCTTCATCTGTGATGGGAGCCCCAGTGACTGATTCTCCTCTGTGATGGGCGCCCAGGTGAATGAGCCTCATTTATGATGTGTGCCTCAGTGTCTGATTATCTTCTGTGATGTATGTCAAAACGACTGGCATTTCTCCATAATGGGTACCTTAGAACCTGGCCCTCCTTTGTGTTGCATGCCTCCATGATCAGCTCTTTGTGATGGATGCGCTGAGGACTGAGGTTCCTTGTGATTTGTGTACCCATGACAAGTCTTTCTTTATGATGAGTGCCCAGTGACTAGCTCTCTTCTGTGATGAGTGCCTCATTGATTTGTCCTCCCGTGGTGGGTGCATCCATGATTGTGTCTACTCCATAATGGGTGACTAAGCAAGTAGACCTCCTCTGTAATAGTTGCCCCAATGATGCTCTTTTATTTGATAGGTACCCCAGTGATTGGCTCTTCTTTGTAATGTAAGTCCCACTGACTGACTCTCTTCAGTTCCAGATTCCCCCATGAATGAAAAGTCTCAATAATAGGTGCCCTCATAATTGGTCCAACTCTGTGATGGGTTCCCCAGTGATTTACAATTCTTTTTGATAGATTGTCAGTGACTGATCTTCCACTGTGGTGGGTACCCCAGTGACTAGATTTCCTGTGCTGCCCCAATGACTGAGTCTCCAACAAAATGGGTTTCCCAGTGACTAGCACTCCTTTGTGATGTGTGCTCCAGTGAGTAGTCATCCTCTGAGATGTGTGCCCAAGTGAGTAGCCCTCCTCTGTCATGGGTGCTTCAGTGACTGGCCATCCTCTATGATGGGTGCCCTGTTATTGGTCTTCCTCTGTGATGAGTGCTCCAACTAACAGCCCTCCACCATAATGGGTGCCCAAATGACTAACCCTCTTTTGTGATGGGTGTTCCAATTACTAGCCCACCTCTGTGACAAGTACTCCAGTGAATGACCCTCCTCTATGATGAGTATCCAAGCTACTGGTCCTCCTTCACAATGGGTGCCACAGTGCATGGTTCTCCTCTGTGATGGTTCTCATAATGACAAACCCTTTTCTGTGACGGTTGTCCCAGTGACTAGCACTCCTCTGAGATGCTTTGTTTCTGGGCTTCAGTGTGATGGGTGCCGTGATGAATGCCCTGCTCTGTGATGAGTGTCCCAGTGACCAGCCCTTCTCAGTGATGGGGCCAGTGACTGGCATATCTCTGTGATGGTTGTTTTAGTGATTGGTCCTCCTTAATGTGTGCTCCAGTGACAGTCTCTTTTCTATGAGGAGGTCCACAGTAACTAGCCCTCTTCTGTGATGACTATACCTGTCACTAACCCTCCTCTATAATGAGTGTGCCCCTGAGTGACCTGCATTTGTAATGCATGCAGAAGTGACTGGCTCTCCTCTTTTAAGGAAGCACTAGTGACTGTCCCTCCTCTGTGATGGCTGCCCCAAGGACTGGCCCTCCTGTTTGATATGTGTCCCACTGACTAGGCTGTATTGGCTGCCCCAATTCCAGACCCTTCTCTGGGATGGGCCTCAATGACTGGCTCTCCTCTGTGATGTGTGCCACACTGATTTGTCCTATTCTGTGTTGGCTGTCTCAGTGATTGACCCTCCTCTGCAATGAATGTCCCATTGACTAGCACTCCACTTTGATGGGTACCCTCATGACTGACACTCCTTTGGGATGGGTGTCCCTGTTGCAAGTCCTCTTCCACAATAGGACCCCAAGTGACTGGACTTCCCTTGTGATAGATGCCTCAATGACACTTTCTCTGCGATTGGTGCTTCGGTGACTAGCCCTTCTCTGTGATGTAAGCCTTTGAGATTGGCTCTTCCCTGTGATTGATATTCCAGATTTCAAACCTCCTTTTTGATGGGTTTCCCAGTGACTGGTTTTCTTCTGTAATATGGACCCAGTAACTGGCTGTCCTCTCTGATGGTCACCAGAGTGACTAGATCTGATCTATGAGAGGTTCCAAACAACTAGCCTTCTTCTGTAATGTTTGCCCCAGTGATCAGTCATTCTCTATCACGGATGTGCCAGTGACAAGCCTTCCTTGTGCCCCAGTAACTGGCCCTCCTTTGTGATTGGCGGTCTACTGACTGATCTTCTTATATAATGGGTGCCTCAGTGACTAGGCCTCTTCTATCATGGGTGTTTCAGTGACCGACTCTCCTCTCTGACATTTGCTATAGTGACAGGACTTCCTCCATAATAGGTATCCCAGTGTCTGGTCCTACTCTGGGATGAGTGCCTCAGTGAGTGTCCCACCTCTGGAATGGCTACCTCAGTGAATGAACCTCCACTTGGATGGGTTCTTCAGTGATTGGACTGGTGCTCCTCTGATTGGTGCTCTAGTGACTAACCGTCCTCCGAATGGACGTCTGTGTGACTGGTCTGCCTCTGGGATGAGTACTTCAGTGATTGGCTTTTCTCTGTGATAGTGTCCCAGGGGTTAATCCTCCTCTATGATGAAAGTCTCAGTAATTGTTTCTCCTCTGTGATGGTCGTGTCAGTGACTTGTTATCCTTTGAGATAGTTGTTCCAGTTACTGTCTCTCCTCTTTGATGGGTTCCCCAGTGAGTAGTTTTTCTCTCTAATAGTAGCCTCATAACTGTTACTCCTCTGTGATGCGTGTCCCAGTTACCCTCTTCTGTGATTGTTGCCCCAGGGACAGATATCTGTGATGGGTGTCCCAGTGATTATGTCTCCTCCCTAATGTGTGCCCCAGTGACTGATCGTCTATATTATGGATTCTTCAGTAACTGAGCCTCCTCTGTGATAGGTGTCTCAATGACTTCACTTCTAATGTGATTGCTTCATGATGAATGTAACGGTGACTGATCCTTTTCCATAATGGGGGTCCCAGTAACAGGGCCTCCTTTGTGATTGATGCCATAGTGACTTGCCCTGCACTGTGCATACTTCATCAGTGAATAAAGCTCTTCTGTGATGGGTGTCCTAGCAACTGATCCTCCTTGATAATGTGTGTCCCAGTGATTACCCTACTCTGATGAGTCCCCGAGTGACTCTGTCTCTTCCATAATGGGTGTTCCAGTGACTGGCCCATCTGCTTGATAATGTCACAGTGACAAGGCCTCATCTAAATTGGTGCCCCAATGACTGCCTCTCATCTGTGATGGTTGTTCACAGTGACTGACTCTTCTCTGTAATGGATGCCACAGTGAGTAGCCTTCTTCTGTGGTGGTTACCTCCTCTGCAATCAGTGTCTCAGTGAATTTCCCTTGTCCTAAAGGATGCCCTAGTGACACTCCTCTGGGATGAGTCTCTGACTGACCCTCCTCTGTGATTGGTGCCACATTGACTGCTCTCTCCCTAATGGGTTCATCAGTGACTGGTCCAACTCTCTGATAGATGAGTCAGTAAGTGGGCCTCATCTTTGATGCATGCCACATTGACTGGCTCTCTTCTGTGACAGAAGCACCAGTGATGGTATTCTCTTCAACTGTCTCTCCTCTATGATGAGTGATGCAGTGACTAGTCTTTCTGTTTTGGGCATCCCAGTGACTGACCCTCATGCATAATGGATGACTCAGTGTTTGATACTCTTCTGTGATGTGTGTCCCGGTGATTGACTCCCCTATGTGATGGGTGTCCCAGCAACTAGCCATACTACATAATGGGTGCCCCAGTGACAGCCTTTTCTCTGTGATGATTAAGTCTCTCCAATGTGATGGATACATCAGTGACGGAACCTCCTCTGTAATGTGTGCCTTAATGCTTAACCCTACTCTGTGGTAGGTTCCACAGTTACTAGGCCTGTTCTGTGAGAAGTGCCCCAGCTACTGAACCTCGTCTCTGATTGGTGTCCCATTGACTATCCCTCTTCCTAAAGGGTGCCTCGGAACCTGCCCCAGCTTTGAATAGATAACTCAGTGAATGGACTTCCTCTCTGATTCAAGTCACATTGACTGAGTTTCCTCTGTGTTGTATGCCCCAGTGACTGATTGTCCTCCGTGATGGTAGTCTCTGTAACTGGATCTCCTCTATGATGAGTGACGCTTTGACTAACTCTTTTCTGTTATGGGCGCCCCAGTGACAGACTCGTCTACAATGGTTGCCCCAATGACAGGCACTCCTCTGCAATGGGTGCCTCAGTTACTTTCCTTCCTATGTTATGGGTTTCCTAGCAACTAGCTCTCCTCAATATTGAGTCCCCTAGTAAATGGCCCTTGTTTGTTATGGGTGCCACAGTGACTAGTCCTTCTCTGTGAGAGCTGTCTCCATGACTGTGCTGCCTCTTTGATAGGTTCCACATTAACAAGCCCACCTCTGTTATCTGTGCCACATTGACTGCCCCCTTCTCTGATGGGTGCTCCAGTTACTGGCTCTTTCTGTGATGGCTGTCTCAGTGACTGACCCTCCTGTGTGATGAGTGCCTCAGTGACTCTCTCTCCTCTTTGTTTTATGCGACATTGACTGGCCTTCCTCTGTAATTGAAACACTAGTGACTATCTGTATTTGGTGTTTCAGTGACAGGCCGTCAACTGTGATGGATAATCCAGAGACTGTCTCTAATCAGTGATGGGTGGCCTAGTGACTGACCCTCATTTGTGATTGGTGTCCCAGTTACTTACTGTCTTCGGTGATGACTTCCCCAGTGATTAATCTTCTGTAAAGTGTGTACCATAACTGACCCTCCTCTACAATGGGTGCCATCGTGACTTGTCCTCTTCTGCCATGGTAGTTCAAGTAACTGGGTCTCCTCCATAATAGATGCACACATCTGCAATTGGTGGTCCAGTGAACAACAGTCTTCAAAATGGGTGTCCAAGTGACTTATCCTATCCTGTGTTGATTGTTTTATTGAGTGGGCCACCTTTGTGATGGGTGCCACAAAGGTTGGTCCTCATTTTTAATGGTTGTCCCACTTACTGGTTGTCATCTGTGCACCTCTGTGGAGTGTGTCTTTATGTGTGACTCACCTCTGTGATGGGTTACCAATTGGATGACTCTCTTCTGTTATGTCCAAGTGATGGCCCCTCATATGTGATGATTGACACAGTTACCGACCCTTCTTTGTGATGAGTGCCAGTGACACTGACCCTCTTCAGTGTTGGCTGTCTCAGTGGCTGGACCTCCTTAGTGTTGGGTACCTTAGTGATTGGCCCTACTCTGCGATAGTTGTCTCAGTGACTGGGTCTCCTGCTTGATGAGTGTCCCAACAAGTGTTCTTCTGTGATGGAAAACTCAGTGACTAGCTTCCTCCTAATGGATACCCCTGTGACTACTATTCTTGATGATAGATGCATCAATGACTGGCCCTCCTTCTTGACTGGGTGCCCCAGTGACTGTGCCTCCTCTATTGTGGGTTCCCCAGTGACTATCCCTTATCTTTAATGTGTACCACATTGACTGGAATGTCTCTGTGATGGGTGCCCCCATGACAAGCCATCCTCTGTGATCTGTTCTTAGTGATTTGTTCTCCTCTGTGATGGGACTTTCAGTGACTAGCTGTATTCTGTTATGGGTACCCTAGTGCCTGGCTATCCTCATTGAATATTTCCCCAGTGATTGGCTCTCGTCAGTGATGGAAGCTTCAGGAAATGGCCTTATTCTTTGATGGTAGTCCCAGTGAATTGTCTGCCTCTCTTATGAGTGCCACAGTGAATTGCCCTCCTCTGTGAAGGGTGACCTAGGAATTAGCTTTTCTCACTGATGTATGTCCTTATGATTAGACTGCCTCTGTGATGGGTTCCCAAGTAAATGGCCCTCTTCTGTTATTGGTGCTTCAGTGACTGCCCCTCCATCTGTGATGGATGCCTCAGTGAATGACCCTTCACTGATGGTTGTACCAGTGAGTGTCTCTCCTCCACAATGGTTGCCACAGTGACTAACCGTACTCTGTTATTGGTGCTATAGTGACTAGTCCTGTCCTCTGATGGATGTCCCAGTGAATACACTTCCTCTTTGAGGGGTGCCCCATTATTGGGCCACCTCTGTGATGGGTTTCCAAGTGAATGATCCTCTTCTGTTATTGATACACCACTTACTGTCCCTTCTCTGTGATGGATGCTCAGTGACTGGCCCTTTTCTATGACTGGTGCAGAGATGACTGGCCTTCTTTTATGATACCTGTCCCAGTGACTAGCCCTCCTATTTGATGGCTGCTTTAGTGACTACACCTTATCTGATCTCTGTCCCATTGACTGTTCCTTTCTTGTGATGGGTGTACCTGTGACTGGCCATCCTCTGTGATGGGTAACTTAGTTAGTGTCCAAATGACTGGCTCTTCTCTGTGATTGGAGCCTCAATGACTGGATTTCCCCTGTTATGGGGGCCTTAGTGCTTCACCCTCCTCCTTCGTGATGGTTGCCACAATGACTGACCCTCTTCTATAATATAT
The DNA here is from genome assembly GCF_000164805.1 of Carlito syrichta. Classification (NCBI taxonomy): domain Eukaryota; kingdom Metazoa; phylum Chordata; class Mammalia; order Primates; family Tarsiidae; genus Carlito; species Carlito syrichta. Next base: position 15,043 of record NW_007234848.1, read on the forward strand.
GCCCAGAGACTGACACTCTTCTGGGATGAGACTCCCAGTGACTGGTCCTCCTATATGATGGGTCGCCCAGTGACTTACCCTTCTTGGTGATCAGTGCTTAGTGACTGTCCTTCATATATCATTGGTGCCCCTATGACTAGCCCTACTCTGTGATAAGTGTCTCAGTGACTGGACCTCCTCTATTGTTGTGCTGCAGTGACTGACCTTCCTCTTTGGAGAATATTCCAGTGATTGAGCCTCCTCCATAATAGGTGCTCCATTGACTGTATGTCCTTCATGACTATTGCGAAAATAACTAGCCCTCCTCCAAATTCAGTTCCCCCGAAAATAGTTGTCTTCTATTATAGGTGCCCCAGTAACCGACTTTTCTCTGAAATGGGTACCCCAGTGACTAGCCATCCTGTGTGAAGGGTGTCCACGTGACTGGTCTGCCTCTCTGATGGGTGCCCCAGTTATAGACTCTCCTCTATTATGAGTGCTGCAGTTACTGCCTCTCATGTTTTTGGATGCAAGTTACTGGTCTTCCTCTATGATGGGTACTTCAGTGAATAGATCTCTTCCATGATGACTGGCCTAGGGATAAATCTTCTTTGTGGTGGGATCATCAGTGACTGTCCCTTATCTTTATTTAGCAACATATTGACTGACCCACCTCTGTAATCAGGTCTTCAGTGACTGACTGTCCTCTGTGATCAGTGCTCCTGAGTCTGAAACAAATCTGTTATGGGTACACAAGTGATTGGCCTCCACCGTGATGGGTGCAACAGAGATTGGTCATCTATTACAATGGGTGGCCCAGTGACTAGGCTTCATCTGTGATCAGTGCATCAGTGACTAGTCCTCATCGTGATGGGTGCCCCAGTGAGTGTGCCTACTTTCTGATGAGTGGTCCAGTGACTGGTTCTCCTCAGATCATTGCCCCGATAATTGCTCCTCCTTCTAATGGAAGCCCAGTGACTGGGCCTCCCTTGTGATGGGTGACTAAGTGACCTGACCTTCTCTGTGATATGTGCCTCATTGACCCTGTGTAATCTATGATATGTTCCCTAGTTACTGAGTCTCTGCCTAATGGGTGTCCCATTGACAGTGTCTCCTCTGTGGTGGTTCCTCCAGTGACTAGTCTTCATAATGGATGCCCTGTGACTAGCCTTTCTCTGTAATGGGTGCACCAGCGACATTCTCTCTTGTGTTATTCGTGTCCCAGTGACTGGATTTGCTTTGTGTTAATTGCCCAGGTACTGGGCCTTCTCCATAAATGGTGCCAAGAGGCTGACTCTCCTCTGCTGTGTGTGCCACAGTGACTAGCCCTCATCTGTAATGTTTCTCAATGACTAGTCTTCTGTTATGCTTGCCTCTGTAACCAACTCTCCATTGTGGTGGGTGCCTGAGTGACAATATCTTCTCTGTGATGGTTGTCCCAGTGACAGGTTATCTTCTTTGAGGAGTGTAACTTTGACTGGCTCTCCTTCATGATGTTTTTCCCAGTATCTGGCTACACTCTGTCTTGGTGGCCACTGTGATTAACCCTCCTCAAAATTTCCTTTAGTGGCTTATTCCTCTGTGATGGGTACCACAGTGAGTGACATACTTCTGTGAAGAGTGTCCCAGTGAATGTGCCTCTTCTATGATCGGTTTCCTATGACCGATCATCATCCACAATGGATGCCTTAGTGACTAGCCTTACATTTTGATAGGTGGCAATATTACTGGCCCTGCTCTGTGATTGGTCCACCAGTGATTGATTCCCCTACATAATGCATGCCCAGTGACTAGCCATTCTCTATGAAGTTTTACCCAGGGAAAGGCTCTCCTCCATGATGAGTGTGCACTGTTGTGTCTCCTTTGCCAATCAGTGTCCCAGTGACTGTCCCTCCTTTATTTATGGTTACCCATTTGCTTGATCTCATCCGTGAATAGTGCCCCAGTTACTAACTTTTCTCAATAATGGTTGCCTGTGACTAGCCTCCTCTGTTATAGTTTTCCTATTACCCTTCATAGTGAATGTTCTAGTGACTGGCACTCTTTTGTGATGGGTCCTCTTCCTTGATGTGTACCCCAGTAACTGGGCCTCCACTAGGGCTGTTGAATTGTTTCATATGAAGGGGGCCCCAGTGACTATCCCTCCATTAGTAATAAATGTCACAGAGACTGGGCATCCTTCATAATAACTGCACAAGTTTCAAATTTTCTGTCAGTTTGTGATGGGTGTCCCAGGGATCAGACCTGTTAAATAATGAGTGCACCAGTGACTGGGCCTCCCCTGTGATTTGTGCCCCAGAGACTTGCCTTATAGATGATAAGTGCCCTAGTGAATAGTCCTCCTTTGTGACATGTTTCACAGTGACTGGACCTCATCCATAAAAAGTGTCCCAATGACTAGACCTCATTCTTGAATGGTTCCCCAAAGACTGGGCATCCTCTGTGGTGGGTGCTGCTGTGACTTACCTTCTTCTCTGATGGGTGTCCTAGAATCTGATTCTTCACAAAATGGGTGCCTAGTGGTTAACCCTCTTCTGTGTGAGTATTCCATGTTCTAGGCCCTCACCACAATGTACTCCAGTAACTAGCCCTCCTCTGTGGTTGATGTTGTAGTAAGTAAACTTCTTCCTTAATAGGTGCTTCATGACTGGGCCTCCTTGGTGATTGCTGTCCCAGTTATTAGCACGTCTCCAAATGGGTGTCCCACTAACTAGCCCTACTCTTTGAGGGGTGTCCACTATCTGGGCCTCTTCCATAATTTGTGTTCCAATAGCTAGCCCTCTTCTGTTGTAGGTGTCCCAGTGGTTGGTCTTCCTCTGACATAGATTCCCTGGTGACTGAACCTCTTCTATAATGGAATCCCCCATGACTGGCCCTCTTTTGTAATGGGTGCCTCAGTGACTGCCCCTCATTTTTATTGGGGTCAAAGTAACAAGTCCTCTTCTGGGTGGGTATTTCTCGGACTAGCTTCTCTCTGTGAGTGGTGGTCACGTGAATGGCCTCTTTCTGTAACGGGTGCACTAGTGACTGTTCCCCCTCTGATATGAGTGTTCCAATGACTACCCCTCCTCTGTGATGTGTGCCTCAGTAAATGGTTCTTCTCACTTATGAGTTTCACAGTGACTCGGCCTCCTCTGTGATTTAGGCAACACTGACTGACTCTAGTATTTGATAGGTACCTCAGTGTCTGCCCCTGCTCTGTGTTTCATGCCTTATTGACTCATCCTCCTTTGTGAATGGTGCTACAGTAAATGACTATACTTTGTAACCAGTGTCCCAGTGACTGACGCAAATCTGTGAAGAGTACCCCATTGATTGACCCCTTTGAGTGAATGAATGAATGAATGAATGAGCGGCACCCCATTGAATGATGGATGCTACAGTAACTGGGGCTCCACTATGAACGATTTCCCAGTGACTGGTCTCCACTGTGATGGGTGTCCCACTGTCTTGTTCTCCTCTATGATGTGTGACCCAGTTACTGCCTCTCCTTCATCATGGATTCTCCAGTGACTGACTCTTCTCTGATATCGATTTCTCATTGACAGGTCGTTCTCTCTAATATTTGGATCAGTGACAAACATTTCTCTATAATGGGTGCCCCAATAATGGTTCTCCTATGTGATGGGTGTCCCAGTGACAGACCCTCTTTGTGATCAATGCCTCAGTGACTAGCCCTCAATCATAATAAATGTCTTAGTGACAAGACATACTCTGCTTTGAGTGACCCTGTGACTTGCTCTTTTCTATGGTGGGCGTCCAGTAACTAGCTCTCCTCTCTCATGGTTGCCCCAGTGACTTAGTCATTTTTCTAATGGGTACCCCAGTGACTAGCCCTCCTCCATTATTGGTGCACCAGTACCTCCTCTGTTGTTGGTGCAAAACAGAGTGGCCCTCCTGCATAATGGTTGACCAAGTGACTAACACTTCTATGTAACGTTCGTCCCAGTTACTGGTTGTCTTCCATAATGGCTGCTCCAGTGACACTGCCTAAACTATTGTGGATGCAATAATGACAAATTTACCTCTGTGGTTGTTGTCCCAGTAGCTGTAATTCCTCTGTGAGGGATGACCCTGTGAATGGCCTACCTCTGTGATGGGTGCCCCAGTGAATGGACCTACTGTTTAATGATTGCCCCAGTGACTGCCCTTACTCTGTGATGGGTAGCCTAGTGAATGGTCCTCCTTTGTGATGGGTGCAGGGGTAACTGCACCACTTTTTTGATTGCTGTCCAAATGATTGACTATCTTCTGTGATAGGTGCTTTAGTGACATCTGTTCTGTGATAGCTGTACTAGTTGATGTTCCCTTCTCTAAATGGGTGTCCCAATTCCTGACCCTTCTCCATGATTGATGCCCAGTCTTTGGCCCTCATCTTTAATGGGTGCCACAGTAACTAGACTTTCTCTATGATGGTTACCTCAGTGATTGGTACTCCTCCTTGATTGATGCCCCAGGGTCTAGTCCTCATCTATGATGGTATCAGTGTCCAGTCCTCCTCAGCATGTATGCCTTTTTTGACTGGCCATTCTCTATGATGTGTGCCACATTGGCCCTGCTTTGTGATGGGTGACCCAGTTACTGCTTTTGTCTTTGATGGGTACCTAAATGAGTAGCCCTTCTGTGTGATGGGTGACTGAGTGACTGTTATTCCTTTGCGACTGGTGTTGCAGTATCTGGTCCTCATCCATTATGGATGCCCCAGTTAATGTGTCTCTTCTCTTATTGGTGGCCCAGTGCCTGACCCTCCCCCTTATGGGTTACCCAATGACTACTCCTCCTCTGTGATGAGTGTCCCATTTACTGAACCTCCTCATAATAAGTGCCACAGTGAAAAGACCCACCTTTATAATGGATGTCTTAGTGACTGGCTCCCTCAGTGATGAGTGTCCTAGTGATTAATTCTACTCTGTGATGGGTATCCTAGTAACTGGGCATCCTATATAATGGCTACACCTGTGACTGGCCTTCCTCTTTTATGGGTTTGCCAGTGACTGGGCCTTCTTTAATAGTGGTGCTCCAGTAACTGACTCTCTTACATAATGGATGCCCCAGTGACTAGCCCTCCTCTAATGTTGGGTGTCCCACTTCTGGACCTCCTTCATAATGTATGCACTAGTGACTTGATCTCCTTTGTGATTGGTCTTCCAGTATTGGGCTTCCTTTATAATGTGTACCACAGTGACTGTGTGCACATTATATGGTGCCCAAGTGGTAGGCCCTCATAGGTGAGGGGCCCCAAAGAGTAGTTCTCCTCTTTAATGGGTATCCCAGTGACTGGGCCTTTCTTTGATTAGTGCCACAGTGTTTGGGTCTCTCCATAATGGTTGCCCCAATTACTAGTACTCCTGTTTGATGAGTGTCCCATTTAATTGACCTCCTTCATAATGGGTACCCTTGTGAGTTGTCCTCCTTTTTGAACCATGTCTCAGTGACTGAGCCTACTACAAAAAGTGTGTTTCAGTGACTGTTCCTCCCTGTGAATGATGCCCAAAGGAATAGTTTTCATATATGATTGGTGCCCCATTGCCTTACCTTTGTCTGTGATGGATGTCTTGATGATTGAACCAACTCCATTTTGGGTTCCACAGTGACTGCCTCTGCTGTGACTGCTTCCCCAATAATTGGTCATTCGCTGTGATAGGTGCCCCAGTGACTAGCCCTCTTCTGTGATGGGTGTTCTAGTAATGAAACCTTCTCCAAAACTGGTACTCCAGTTACTAGTTCTCCTCTGAAATGTGTGCCCAGTTTTGGCGTCTCTTCCACAATGGGTACCCCAATGACTGGTTTTCCTCTGTTAAAATTGTTGCAGGGATATGGTGCTTTCCAATTGACTGGGTTTTCTTCGCGATTGGAGCTCCAGTGACTCGCCCTCCTAGAAATTGGGTATCACAGTGAATAACCCTCCTTTGTGATGGGAACTCCAGTGACTTAATTTCCTCTGTGATGTGTTTTCTAGTGACATGCTCTCCTCTGTTCTAGATGCTCCAGGACCTGGGCCTCATATTTAATGGGTGCACCAATGACTTATCCTATTCTGTGAGTCATTTGCCTGTGACTCACACTTCTCTGCGATGGGTACCGCAGTGACTGACCCTTCTCTGCTTAGGGTGATCCGATTTCTGCTTCTTCTCTTTGATGGGTGTCACGTGTCTGACCCTCCTCTGTGATAGGTGCCCCGGTGACTAGCTCTCTTCTGTGATGGCTTTACAAATGACTGACTGTCCTCTGTGATGGGTTTCTCAATGAATGTCCTTCCTGTTTTTGGTGCATAACTGACTGGCATTGTTTTGTGATCAGTTTTCCAGTGACTGGCTCTCCTCTGTATATTTTTCCCTAGTTACTGGCCCTCATTCGTGATATGCATCCCAGTAAATGGCCCCCTCTGTGATGGGTTCCCCAGAGACTGACCGTCCACTATGATGAGTTCCTCAGTGACTAGGTTTCCTCTGAGATCAATGACCTAGTGACTTGACCTTCTCTTAGCTGGGTGCTCCAGTGTCTGTCTTTCCTCTATGATAGGTTTCTCAATGACTTGCCCTCTTTTGTGATCAATACCACAATGACTGACCATTCTTCTAATGGGTTCTCAAGAGACTGGACCTACTCTGTGATAGGTGCCTTAATGACTGATTATTTTCTGTGATAGGTGGTTCAGTGGCTGTGTCTCTTACTGATGTGTACCTTTGTGACTAGCCCTTTTCTATGATGGGAGCCCTACAGATTGGGCCTCCTCCTAGTGTGTGCCACAGCGAGTTGTTCTCCGTTGTTATGGGACCCTCTGTGACTGTCCCTGTGATAGATAACTCAGTGTGCTTCCTCTATGATAGATGTCTCAATGATTGTTCATTCTCTGTGATGAGTGTCCTAGTGACTATCCCTCATGCATAATGAATGCCCTAGTTTCTAGATTTCCTCTGTAATCATTGCCCCAGTGACTGGGTCTTCTACAGAATAGTTGCCCCAATGACAATGTCTCCTCAGTGATTTGTGTCCCAGTGACTGGCCTTTCTCCATAATTAGTGCCCTAATAACCAGTCATCCTCTCTGATAGATAGTTCAATAACTGAGCCTTCTCACAGAGGTTGGCCCAGAGTTCAGTCTTCCTTTCTGACCGTTGTCACAGTGACTGGTTATCCTCAATGATGTGTGTCTCCACAACTGGTCTTTCTCTATTATGATGCCATAGTAACTACCCCTCCTCTGTGATGGTTGCCTGAATGACTGGCCCTCCTCTGTGTTTGGTGTCCTGGTAGTTGGCCTTTTTTTGTGATAGATATTCAAGTGACTAGTCCTCCTCTGTAATCGGTACCTCAATAGCTCTCTCTTCTGTGATGGTACCCCAGTGACTGGGCCTCCACTGTGATGAGGGCCACAGTGACCAAATCCCCTCTGTGATAAGTGCCTCAGTAACTGTCCCTCCTCAAATGTTCGATGCTTCATTGAGTGGCCCTCCTTTGTGATCGGAGCACTAGTGACTTGCACTCATCTGTAATATGTGTCCCAGGGACAGGTTACCCATGGTTATTTATGTCCCAGTGTCTAGTCTCCTCTGTGGTGGGTGCTCCAGTGATTTGTTCGCCTCTGTGAATTGTGTTTCAGTGACTGGCTCTCCTCTGCAACAGGGAACCCTGTGATTAAACTTCCTTTATATTGGACGACTGATCCATCTCTGTGATTGGTGCCCAAAGGTGAGTTTTCCTCTGTGATAACTGTCCCAGTGACTAGGTCTCTCACATATTGCATATATTCGTGACTAGACCTCCTATATTAGAGTCTCAAGTGACTATGACTGCTTAGTGATTATTTTTTTTTCATTAATCAGTATTTTTTAATATGGTTTTGTGGGGTACAGTTAAGGGTTAGGTGTACAATGACGTTTCATTCAGGCACCCTGTAGATAAGAAGTGTTTTCCCATCCCCTGACAGATATTTGCTACTGTTAATCCCATCCCCCTCCCCCCCATAGTTTCCCAGTACCATCAGTCATTTTCTCATACTATTGCATTGGATGTTCAAGGTCCATTATATGAGTGAGAACATGTGATATTTGGATTTTTGTTTTTGTGAGAGGTCACTCAGTATTATAGACTCTAGTTCCATCCAAGTTGCAGCGAAATTCATGATTTTGTTCTTTTTTATGGCTGCGTAGTATTCCATCGTGTATATGTACCACATTTTTTTAATCCAGTCCTCTTTTGATGGGCAGCATGGTTGTTTCCATGTTCTTGCTATTGTAAACAATGCTGCGATAAACATACGTGTGCAGGTATCTTTTTTATAGAGTGATTTGTGTTCTTCAGGGTATATTCCCAGTAGGGGGATTGCAGGGTCATATGAAAGGTCAATTTTTAGAGCTTTTAGGAATCGCCACACTGCTTTCCACAGAGGTTGCACTAGTTTACACTCCCACCAACAGTGTATAAGTGTTCCCTTTTCACCACACCCTCTCCAGCAGCTGTTATTTTTTGAGTTGTTGATAATTGCCATTCTAACTGGAGTTAGGTGGTATCTCAGTGTGGTTTTGATTTGCATCTCCCTGATGATTAGTGAGGTTGAGCATTTCTTCATGTGTTTGTTGGCTGCTCGAATGTCTTTTTTTGTGAAGTGTCTGTTCATGTCTTTTGCCCATTTTATAATGGGGTTGTTTGTTTTCTTCTTTTCAGTACGTTTCAGTTCCTTGTAGATCCAGGATGTTAAGCCTTTGTCAGACCTAGAGTTGGCAAATACTTTTTCCCAGTCTGTAGGTTGTCTCCCTGCTCTCTTGATGGTTTCTTTGGCTTTGCAGAAGCTTGTCAGTTTAATAAGGTCCCATTTGTCTATCTTCTCTCTTAAGTCCTGTGGGTTTCGGGTTTTGTACAGGAATTGGATGCCAGTTCCGATTTCCATGAGAGTATTTCCTTCCTTTTCTAAGGTTCTTATGGTTTGAGGTTTTACATTTAGGTCTCTGATCCATTTGGAGTTAACCTTTGTCTATGG